>NC_065435.1:17650069-17954041 GCF_024364675.1 Aethina tumida | reverse complement strand
AAATTTAAATACTAAATTTTAAAAATTTAATGATTAAAACATTAAATTTTAAAATTTAAATGTTTAAATACTAAATTCTAAAAATTTAATTATTAAAGCTTTAAATTTTAAAATTTAAAAATTTAAATACTAAATTTTATAAATTTAATTATTAAAACTTTAAAATTAAAAATTTAAAAATTTAAATACTAAATTTTAAAAATTTATTTATTAAAATTTTAAATTTCAAAATTTAGAAATTTAAATACTAAATTTTAAAAATTTAATTATTAAAACTTTAAAATTAAAAATTTAAAAATTTAAATACTAAATTTTAAAAATTTATTTATTAAAATTTTAAATTTTAATATTTAAAAATTTAAATACTAAATTTTAAAAATTTAATTATTAAAATTTTAAATTTTAAAATTTAAATGTTTAAATACTAAATTCTAAAAATTTAATTATTAAAGATTTAAATTTTAAAATTTATAAATTTAAATACTAAATTTTAGAGATTTAATTATTAAAACTTTAAATTTTTAAATTTAAAAATTTAAATACTAAATTTTAAAAATTTAATTTTAAAACTTTAAAATTTAAAATTTAAAAATTTAAATAATAAATTTTAAAATTTAAAAATTTAAATACTAAATTTTAAAAATTTAATTATTAAAACTTTTAATTTTAAAATTTAAAAATTTAAATACTAAAATTTTAAAATTTAATTATTAAAACTTTAAATTTTAAAATTTAAATGTTTAAATACTAAATTCTAAAAATTTAATTATTAAAGCTTTAAATTTTAAAATTTATAAATTTAAATACTAAATTTTAAAAATTTAATTATTAAAACTTTAAAATTAAAAATTTAAAAATTCAAATACTAAATTTTAAAAATTTAATTTTAAAACTTTAAATTTTAAAATTTAAAAATTTAAATAATAAATTTTAAAATTTAAAAATTTAAATACTAAATTTTAAAAATTTAATTATTAAAACTTTTAATTTTAAAATTTAAAAATTTAAATACTAAAATTTAAAAATTTAATTATTAAAACTTTAAATTTTAAAATTTAAATGTTTAAATACTAAATTCTAAAAATTTAATTATTAAAGATTTAAATTTTAAAATTTATAAATTTAAATACTAAATTTTAAAAATTTAATTATTAAAACTTTAAAATTAAAAATTTAAAAATTCAAATACTAAATTTTAAAAATTTATTTATTAAAATTTTAATTTAAAAATTTAAATACTAAATTTTAAAAATTTAATTATTAAAACTTTAAATTTTAAAATTTAAAAATTTAAATACTAAATTCCAAAAATTTAATTATTAAAGCTTTAAATTTTAAAATTTATAAATTTAAATACTAAATTTTAAAAATTTAATTATTAAAACTTTAAAATTAAAAATTTATAAATTTAAATACTAAATTTTAAAAATTTATTTATTAAAATTTTAAATTTTAAAATTTAAAAATTTAAATATTAAATTTTAGAAATTTAATTATTAAAACTTTAAATTTTAAAATTTAAAAATTTAAATACTAAATTTAAAAAATTTAATTATTAAAACTTTAAATTTTAAAATTTAAAAATTTAAAAATTTAAATACTAAATTTTTAAAATTTAATTATTAAAACTAAATTTTAAAATTTAAAAATTTAAATACTAAATTTTAAAAATTTAATTATTAAAACATTAAATTTAAAAATTTAAATACTAAATTTTAAAAATTTATTTATTAATATTTTAAATTTTAAAATTTAAAAATTTAAATACTAAATTTTAAAAATTTAATTATTAAAATTTTAAATTTTAAAATTTAAATGTTTAAATACTAAATTCTAAAAATTTAATTATTAAAACTTTTAATTTTAAAATTTAGAAATTTAAATACTAAATTTTAAAAATTTAATTATTAAAACTTTAAATTTTAAAATTTAAATGTTTAAATAATAAATTCTAAAAATTTAATTATTAAAGCTTTAAATTTTAAAATTTATAAATTTTAATACTAAATTTTAAAAATTTAATTATTAAAACTTTAAAATTAAAAATTTAAAAATTTAAATACTAAATTTTAAAAATTTAATTATTAAAACTTTAAATTTAAAAATTTAAATACTAAATTTTAAAAATTTAATTATTAAAACTTTAAATTTTAAAATTTTAAAATTTAAATTTTAAAATTTAAAAATTTAGATTTTAAAATTTAAAAATTTAAATACTAAATTTTAAAAATTTAAT
Organism: Aethina tumida; assembly: GCF_024364675.1. Classification (NCBI taxonomy): domain Eukaryota; kingdom Metazoa; phylum Arthropoda; class Insecta; order Coleoptera; family Nitidulidae; genus Aethina; species Aethina tumida. Next base: position 17,951,805 of record NC_065435.1, on the reverse strand, counting down.
TATTAAAACTTTAAATTTAAAAATTTGAATGTTTAAATACTAAATTCTAAAAATTTAATTATTAAAGTTTTAAATTTTAAAATTTATAAATATAAATACTAAATTTTAAAAATTTAATTATTAACACTTTGAAATTAAAAATTTAAATATTTAAATACTAAATTTAAAAAATTTATTTATTAAAATTTTAAATTTTAAAATTTAAAAATTTAAATACTAAATTTTAAAAATTTATTTATTAAAATTATAAATTTCAAAATTTATAAATTTAAATACTAAATTTTAAAAATTTAATTATTATAACTTTAAATTTTAAAATTTAAAAATTTAAATACTAAATTTTAAAAATTTAATTATTAAAACATTAAATTTTAAAATTTAAATGTTTAAATACTAAATTCTAAAAATTTAATTATTAAAGCTTTAAATTTTAAAATTTAAAAATTTAAATACTAAATTTTAAAAATTTATTTATTAAAATTTTAAATTTCAAAATTTATAAATTTAAATACTAAATTTTGAAAAATTTAATTATTAAAACTTTAAATTTTAAAATTTAAATGTCTAAATACTAAATTCTAAAAATTTAATTATTAAAGCTTTAAATTTTAAAATTTAAAAATTTAAATACTAAATTTTAAAAATTTAATTATTAAAACTTTAAATTTTAAAATTTGAATGTTTAAATACTAAATTCTAAAAATTTAATTATTAAAGCTTTAAATTTTAAAATTTATAAATATAAATACTAAATTTTAAAAATTTAATTATTAACACTTTGAAATTAATAATTTAAAAATTTAAATACTAAATTTTAAAAATTTATTTATTAAAATTTTAAATTTTAAAATTTAAAAATTTAAATACTAAGTTTTAAAAATTTATTTATTAAAATTATAAATTTCAAAATTTATAAATTTTAATACTAAATTTTAAAAATTTAATTATTAAAACTTTAAATTTTAAAATTAAAAATTTAAATACTAAATTTTAAAAATTTAATTATTAAAACATTAAATTTTAAAATTTAAATGTTTAAATACTAAATTCCAAAAATTTAATTATTAAAGCTTTAAATTTTAAAATTTAAAAATTTAAATACTAAATTTTAAAAATTTAATTATTAAAACTTTAAAATTAAAAATTTAAAAATTTAAATACTAAATTTTAAAAATTTATTTATTAAAATTTTAAATTTCAAAATTTATAAATTTAAATACTAAATTTTGAAAAATTTAATTATTAAAACTTTAAATTTTAAAATTTAAATTTTAAAATATAAAAATTTAAATACCAAATTTTAAAAATTTGATTATTAAAACTTTTAATTTTAAAATTTAAAAATTTAAATACTAAATTTTAAAAATTTAATTATTAAAACTTTGAAATTAAAAATTTAAATATTTAAATACTAAATTTTAAAAATTTATTTATTAAAATTTTAAATTTTAAAATTTAAAAATTTAAATACCAAATTTTAAAAATTTATTTATTAAAATTATAAATTTCAAAATTTATAAATTTAAATACTAAATTTTAAAAATTTAATTATTAAAACTTTAAATTTTAAAATTTAAAAATTTAAATACTAAATTTTAAAAATTTAATGATTAAAACATTAAATTTTAAAATTTAAATGTTTAAATACTAAATTCTAAAAATTTAATTATTAAAGCTTTAAATTTTAAAATTTAAAAATTTAAATACTAAATTTTATAAATTTAATTATTAAAACTTTAAAATTAAAAATTTAAAAATTTAAATACTAAATTTTAAAAATTTATTTATTAAAATTTTAAATTTCAAAATTTAGAAATTTAAATACTAAATTTTAAAAATTTAATTATTAAAACTTTAAAATTAAAAATTTAAAAATTTAAATACTAAATTTTAAAAATTTATTTATTAAAATTTTAAATTTTAATATTTAAAAATTTAAATACTAAATTTTAAAAATTTAATTATTAAAATTTTAAATTTTAAAATTTAAATGTTTAAATACTAAATTCTAAAAATTTAATTATTAAAGATTTAAATTTTAAAATTTATAAATTTAAATACTAAATTTTAGAGATTTAATTATTAAAACTTTAAATTTTTAAATTTAAAAATTTAAATACTAAATTTTAAAAATTTAATTTTAAAACTTTAAAATTTAAAATTTAAAAATTTAAATAATAAATTTTAAAATTTAAAAATTTAAATACTAAATTTTAAAAATTTAATTATTAAAACTTTTAATTTTAAAATTTAAAAATTTAAATACTAAAATTTTAAAATTTAATTATTAAAACTTTAAATTTTAAAATTTAAATGTTTAAATACTAAATTCTAAAAATTTAATTATTAAAGCTTTAAATTTTAAAATTTATAAATTTAAATACTAAATTTTAAAAATTTAATTATTAAAACTTTAAAATTAAAAATTTAAAAATTTAAATACTAAATTTTAAAAATTTAATTTTAAAACTTTAAATTTTAAAATTTAAAAATTTAAATAATAAATTTTAAAATTTAAAAATTTAAATACTAAATTTTAAAAATTTAATTATTAAAACTTTTAATTTTAAAATTTAAAAATTTAAATACTAAAATTTAAAAATTTAATTATTAAAACTTTAAATTTTAAAATTTAAATGTTTAAATACTAAATTCTAAAAATTTAATTATTAAAGATTTAAATTTTAAAATTTATAAATTTAAATACTAAATTTTAAAAATTTAATTATTAAAACTTTAAAATTAAAAATTTAAAAATTCAAATACTAAATTTTAAAAATTTATTTATTAAAATTTTAATTTAAAAATTTAAATACTAAATTTTAAAAATTTAATTATTAAAACTTTAAATTTTAAAATTTAAAAATTTAAATACTAAATTCCAAAAATTTAATTATTAAAGCTTTAAATTTTAAAATTTATAAATTTAAATACTAAATTTTAAAAATTTAATTATTAAAACTTTAAAATTAAAAATTTATAAATTTAAATACTAAATTTTAAAAATTTAATTATTAAAACTTTAAAATTAAAAATTTAAAAATTTAAATACTAAATTTTAAAAATTTATTTATTAAAATTTTAAATTTTGAAATTTAAAAATTTAAATACTAAATTTTAAAAATTTAATTATTAAAACTTTAAATTTTAAAATTTAAAAATTTAAATACTAAATTTTAAAAATTTAATTTTAAAACTTTAAATTTTAAAATTTAAAAATTTAAATACTAAATTTTAAAAATTTAATAATTAAAACTTTTAAATTAAAAATTTAAAAATTTAAATACTAAATTTTAAAAATTTATTTATTAAAATTTTAAAATTTAAAATTTTAAAATTTAAAATTTAAAAATTTAAATACTAAATTTTAAAAATTTAATTATTAAAACTTTAAATTTTAAAATTTAAAAATTTAAATACTAAATTTTAAAAATTTAATTTTAAAACTTTAAATTTTAAAATTTAAAAATTTAAATACTAAATTTTAAAAATTTAATAATTAAAACTTTAAAATTAAAAATTTAAAAATTTAAATACTAAATTTTAAAAATTTATTTATTAAAATTTTAAAATTTAAAATTTTAAAATTTAAAATTTAAAAATTTAAATACTAAATTTTAAAAATTTAATTATTAAAATTTTAAATTTTAAAATTTAAATGTTTAAATACTAAATTCTAAAAATTTAATTATTAAAACTTTTAATTTTAAAATTTAAAAATTTAAATACTAAATTTTAAAAATTTAATTATTAAAACTTAAAAATTTAAATACTAAATTTTAAAAATTTATTTATTAAAATTTTAAATTTCAAAATTTAGAAATTTAAATACTAAATTTTAAAAATTTAATTATTAAAACTTTAAATTTTAAAATTTAAAAATTTAAATACTAAATTTTAAAAATTTAATTATTAAAACTTTAAATTTAAAAATTTAAATAATAAATTTTAAAAATTTAATTATTAAAACTTTAAATTTAAAAATTTAATTACTAAATTTTAAAAATTTAATTATTAAAACTTTAAATTTAAAAATTTAATTACTAAATTTTAAAAATTTAATTATTAAAACTTTTAATTTTAAAATTTAAATGTTTAAATACTAATTTCCAAAAATTTAATTATTAAAGCTATAAATTTTAAAATTTATAAATTTAAATACTAAATTTTAAAAATTTAATTATTAAAACTTTAAAATAAAAAATTTAAAAATTTAAATACTAAATTTTAAAAATTTATTTATTAAAATTTTAAATTTTAATATTTAAAAATTTAAATACTAAATTTTAAAAATTTAATTATTAAAATTTTAAATTTTAAAATTTAAATGTTTAAATACTAAATTCTAAAAATTTAATTATTAAAGATTTAAATTTTAAAATTTATAAATTTAAATACTAAATTTTAGAGATTTAATTATTAAAACTTTAAATTTTTAAATTTAAAAATTTAAATACTAAATTTTAAAAATTTAATTTTAAAACTTTAAAATTTAAAATTTAAAAATTTAAATAATAAATTTTAAAAATTTAATTATTAAAACTTTTAATTTTAAAATTTAAAAATTTAAATACTAAAATTTTAAAATTTAATTATTAAAACTTTAAATTTTAAAATTTAAATGTTTAAATACTAAATTCTAAAAATTTAATTATTAAAGCTTTAAATTTTAAAATTTATAAATTTAAATACTAAATTTTAAAAATTTAATAATTAAAATTTTAAATTTTAAAATTTAAATGTTTAAATACTAAATTCTAAAAATTTAATTATTAAAGATTTAAATTTTAAAATTTATAAATTTAAATACTAAATTTTAAAAATTTAATTATTAAAACTTTAAATTTTTAAATTTAAAAATTTAAATACTAAATTTTAAAAATTTAATTTTAAAACTTTAAATTTTAAAATTTAAAAATTTAAATAATGAATTTTAAAATTTAAAAATTTAAATACTAAATTTTAAAAATTTAATTATTAAAACTTTTAATTTTAAAATTTAAAAATTTAAATACTAAAATTTAAAAATTTAATTATTAAAACTTTAAATTTTAAAATTTAAATGTTTAAATACTAAATTCTAAAAATTTAATTATTAAAGCTTTAAATTTTAAAATTTATAAATTTAAATACTAAATTTTAAAAATTTAATTATTAAAACTTTAAAATTAAAAATTTAAAAATTCAAATACTAAATTTTAAATATTTATTTATTAAAATTTTAAATTTTAAAATTTAAAAATTTAAATTCTAAATTTTAAAAATTTAATTATTAAAACTTTAAATTTTAAAATTTAAAAATTTAAATACTAAATTCTAAAAATTTAATTATTAAAGCTTTAAATTTTAAAATTTATAAATTTAAATACTAAATTTTAAAAATTTAATTATTAAAACTTTAAAATTAAAAATTTATAAATTTAAATACTAAATTTTAAAAATTTAATTATTAAAACTTTAAAATTAAAAATTTAAAAATTTAAATACTAAATTTTAAAAATTTATTTATTAAAATTTTAAATTTTAAAATTTAAAAATTTAAATACTAAATTTTAAAAATTTAATAATTAAAACTTTAAAATTAAAAATTTAAAAATTTAAATACTAAATTTTAAAAATTTATTTATTAAAATTTTAAAATTTAAAATTTTAAAATTTAAAATTTAAAAATTTAAATACTAAATTTTAAAAATTTAATTATTAAAATTTTAAATTTTAAAATTTAAATGTTTAAATACTAAATTCTAAAAATTTAATTATTAAAACTTTTAATTTTAAAATTTAAAAATTTAAATACTAAATTTTAAAAATTTAATTATTAAAACTTTAAAATTAAAAACTTAAAAATTTAAATACTAAATTTTAAAAATTTATTTATTAAAATTTTAAATTTCAAAATTTAGAAATTTAAATACTAAATTTTAAAAATTTAATTATTAAAACTTTAAATTTTAAAATTTAAAAATTTAAATACTAAATTTTAAAAATTTAATTATTAAAACTTTAAATTTAAAAATTTAAATAATAAATTTTAAAAATTTAATTATTAAAACTTTAAGTTTTAAAATTTTAAAATTTAAATTTTAAAATTTAAAAATTTAAATTTTAAAATTTAAAAATTTAAATACTAAATTTTAAAAATTTAATTATTAAAACTTTAAATTTAAAAATTTAAATACTAAATTTTAAAAATTTAATTATTAAAACTTTTAATTTTAAAATTTAAAAATTTAAATACTAAATTTTAAAAATTTAATTATTAAAACTTTAAATTTTAAAATTTAAATGTTTAAATACTAATTTCCAAAAATTTAATTATTAAAGCTATAAATTTTAAAATTTATAAATTTAAATACTAAATTTTAAAAATTTAATTATTAAAACTTTAAAATTAAAAATTTAAAAATTTAAATACTAAATTTTAAAAATTTATTTATTAAAATTTTAAATTTTAAAATTTAAAAATTTAAATACTAAATTTTAAAAATTTAATTATTAAAATTTTAAATTTTAAAATTTAAATGTTTAAATACTAAATTCTAAAAATTTAATTATTAAAGATTTAAATTTTAAAATTTATAAATTTAAATACTAAATTTTAGAGATTTAATTATTAAAACTTTAAATTTTTAAATTTAAAAATTTAAATACTAAATTTTAAAAATTTAATTTTAAAACTTTAAAATTTAAAATTTAAAAATTTAAATAATAAATTTTAAAATTTAAAAATTTAAATACTAAATTTTAAAAATTTAATTATTAAAACTTTTAATTTTAAAATTTAAAAATTTAAATACTAAAATTTAAAAATTTAATTATTAAAACTTTAAATTTTAAAATTTAAATGTTTAAATACTAAATTCTAAAAATTTAATTATTAAAGATTTAAATTTTAAAATTTATAAATTTAAATACTAAATTTTAAAAATTTAATTATTAAAACTTTAAAATTAAAAATTTAAAAATTCAAATACTAAATTTTAAAAATTTATTTATTAAAATTTTAATTTAAAAATTTAAATACTAAATTTTAAAAATTTAATTATTAAAACTTTAAATTTTAAAATTTAAAAATTTAAATACTAAATTCCAAAAATTTAATTATTAAAGCTTTAAATTTTAAAATTTATAAATTTAAATACTAAATTTTAAAAATTTAATTATTAAAACTTTAAAATTAAAAATTTATAAATTTAAATACTAAATTTTAAAAATTTAATTATTAAAACTTTAAAATTAAAAATTTAAAAATTTAAATACTAAATTTTAAAAATTTATTTATTAAAATTTTAAATTTTGAAATTTAAAAATTTAAATACTAAATTTTAAAAATTTAATTATTAAAACTTTAAATTTTAAAATTTAAAAATTTAAATACTAAATTTTAAAAATTTAATTTTAAAACTTTAAATTTTAAAATTTAAAAATTTAAATACTAAATTTTAAAAATTTAATAATTAAAACTTTAAAATTAAAAATTTAAAAATTTAAATACTAAATTTTAAAAATTTATTTATTAAAATTTTAAAATTTAAAATTTTAAAATTTAAAATTTAAAAATTTAAATACTAAATTTTAAAAATTTAATTATTAAAACTTTAAATTTTAAAATTTAAAAATTTAAATACTAAATTTTAAAAATTTAATTTTAAAACTTTAAATTTTAAAATTTAAAAATTTAAATACTAAATTTTAAAAATTTAATAATTAAAACTTTAAAATTAAAAATTTAAAAATTTAAATACTAAATTTTAAAAATTTATTTATTAAAATTTTAAAATTTAAAATTTTAAAATTTAAAATTTAAAAATTTAAATACTAAATTTTAAAAATTTAATTATTAAAATTTTAAATTTTAAAATTTAAATGTTTAAATACTAAATTCTAAAAATTTAATTATTAAAACTTTTAATTTTAAAATTTAAAAATTTAAATACTAAATTTTAAAAATTTAATTATTAAAACTTAAAAATTTAAATACTAAATTTTAAAAATTTATTTATTAAAATTTTAAATTTCAAAATTTAGAAATTTAAATACTAAATTTTAAAAATTTAATTATTAAAACTTTAAATTTTAAAATTTAAAAATTTAAATACTAAATTTTAAAAATTTAATTATTAAAACTTTAAATTTAAAAATTTAAATAATAAATTTTAAAAATTTAATTATTAAAACTTTAAATTTAAAAATTTAATTACTAAATTTTAAAAATTTAATTATTAAAACTTTAAATTTAAAAATTTAATTACTAAATTTTAAAAATTTAATTATTAAAACTTTTAATTTTAAAATTTAAATGTTTAAATACTAATTTCCAAAAATTTAATTATTAAAGCTATAAATTTTAAAATTTATAAATTTAAATACTAAATTTTAAAAATTTAATTATTAAAACTTTAAAATTAAAAATTTAAAAATTTAAATACTAAATTTTAAAAATTTATTTATTAAAATTTTAAATTTTAATATTTAAAAATTTAAATACTAAATTTTAAAAATTTAATTATTAAAATTTTAAATTTTAAAATTTAAATGTTTAAATACTAAATTCTAAAAATTTAATTATTAAAGATTTAAATTTTAAAATTTATAAATTTAAATACTAAATTTTAGAGATTTAATTATTAAAACTTTAAATTTTTAAATTTAAAAATTTAAATACTAAATTTTAAAAATTTAATTTTAAAACTTTAAAATTTAAAATTTAAAAATTTAAATAATAAATTTTAAAATTTAAAAATTTAAATACTAAATTTTAAAAATTTAATTATTAAAACTTTTAATTTTAAAATTTAAAAATTTAAATACTAAAATTTTAAAATTTAATTATTAAAACTTTAAATTTTAAAATTTAAATGTTTAAATACTAAATTCTAAAAATTTAATTATTAAAGCTTTAAATTTTAAAATTTATAAATTTAAATACTAAATTTTAAAAATTTAATTATTAAAACTTTAAAATTAAAAATTTAAAAATTCAAATACTAAATTTTAAAAATTTATTTATTAAAATTTTAATTTAAAAATTTAAATACTAAATTTTAAAAATTTAATTATTAAAACTTAAAATTTTAAAATTTAAAAATTTAAATACTAAATTCTAAAAATTTAATTATTAAAGCTTTAAATTTTAAAATTTATAAATTTAAATACTAAATTTTAAAAATTTAATTATTAAAACTTTAAAATTAAAAATTTATAAATTTAAATACTAAATTTTAAAAATTTAATTATTAAAACTTTAAAATTAAAAATTTAAAAATTTAAATACTAAATTTTAAAAATTTATTTATTAAAATTTTAAATTTTAAAATTTAAAAATTTAAATACTAAATTTTAAAAATTTAATTATTAAAACTTTAAATTTTAAAATTTAAAAATTTAAATACTAAATTTTAAAAATTTAATTTTAAAACTTTAAATTTTAAAATTTAAAAATTTAAATACTAAATTTTAAAAATTTAATAATTAAAACCTTAAAATTAAAAATTTAAAAATTTAAATACTAAATTTTAAAAATTTAATTATTAAAACTTTAAAATTAAAAATTTAAAAATTTAAATACTAAATTTTAAAAATTTATTTATTAAAATTTTAAAATTTAAAATTTTAAAATTTAAAATTTAAAAATTTAAATACTAAATTTTAAAAATTTAATTATTAAAATTTTAAATTTTAAAATTTAAATGTTTAAATACTAAATTCTAAAAATTTAATTATTAAAACTTTTAATTTTAAAATTTAAAAATTTAAATACTAAATTTTAAAAATTTAATTATTAAAACTTTAAAATTAAAAACTTAAAAATTTAAATACTAAATTTTAAAAATTTATTTATTAAAATTTTAAATTTCAAAATTTAGAAATTTAAATACTAAATTTTAAAAATTTAATTATTAAAACTTTAAATTTTAAAATTTAAAAATTTAAATACTAAATTTTAAAAATTTAATTATTAAAACTTTAAATTTAAAAATTTAAATAATAAATTTTAAAAATTTAATTATTAAAACTTTAAGTTTTAAAATTTTAAAATTTAAATTTTAAAATTTAAAAATTTAAATTTTAAAATTTAAAAATTTAAATACTAAATTTTAAAAATTTAATAATTAAAACTTTAAATTTAAAAATTTAATTACTAAATTTTAAAAATTTAATTATTAAAACTTTTAATTTTAAAATTTAAAAATTTAAAAACTAAATTTTAAAAATTTAATCATTAAAACTTTAAATTTTAAAATTTAAATGTTTAAATACTAATTTCCAAAAATTTAATTATTAAAGCTATAAATTTTAAAATTTATAAATTTAAATACTAAATTTTAAAAATTTAATTATTAAAACTTTAAAATTAAAAATTTAAAAATTTAAATACTAAATTTTAAAAATTTATTTATTAAAATTTTAAATTTTAAAATTTAAAAATTTAAATACTAAATTTTAAAAATTTAATTATTAAAATTTTAAATTTTAAAATTTAAATGTTTAAATACTAAATTCTAAAAATTTAATTATTAAAGATTTAAATTTTAAAATTTATAAATTTAAATACTAAATTTTAAAGATTTAATTATTAAAACTTTAAATCTTTAAATTTAAAAATTTAAATACTAAATTTTAAAAATTTAATTTTAAAACTTTAAATTTTAAAATTTAAAAATTTAAATAATAAATTTTAAAATTTAAAAATTTAAATACTAAATTTTAAAAATTTAATTATTAAAACTTTTAATTTTAAAATTTAAAAATTTAAATACTAAAATTTAAAAATTTAATTATTAAAACTTTAAATTTTAAAATTTAAATGTTTAAATACTAAATTCTAAAAATTTAATTATTAAAGCTTTAAATTTTGAAATTTATAAATTTAAATACTAAATTTTAAAAATTTAATTATTAAAACTTTAAAATTAAAAATTTAAAAATTCAAATACTAAATTTTAAAAATTTATTTATTAAAATTTTAAATTTTAAATTTTAAAAATTTAAATACTAAATTTTAAAAATTTAATTATTAAAACTTTAAATTTAAAAATTTAATTACTAAATTTTAAAAATTTAATTATTAAAACTTTTAATTTTAAAATTTAAATGTTTAAATACTAATTTCCAAAAATTTAATTATTAAAGCTATAAATTTTAAAATTTATAAATTTAAATACTAAATTTTAAAAATTTAATTATTAAAACTTTAAAATTAAAAATTTAAAAATTTAAATACTAAATTTTAAAAATTTATTTATTAAAATTTTAAATTTTAATATTTAAAAATTTAAATACTAAATTTTAAAAATTTAATTATTAAAATTTTAAATTTTAAAATTTAAATGTTTAAATACTAAATTCTAAAAATTTAATTATTAAAGATTTAAATTTTAAAATTTATAAATTTAAATACTAAATTTTAGAGATTTAATTATTAAAACTTTAAATTTTTAAATTTAAAAATTTAAATACTAAATTTTAAAAATTTAATTTTAAAACTTTAAAATTTAAAATTTAAAAATTTAAATAATAAATTTTAAAATTTAAAAATTTAAATACTAAATTTTAAAAATTTAATTATTAAAACTTTTAATTTTAAAATTTAAAAATTTAAATACTAAAATTTTAAAATTTAATTATTAAAACTTTAAATTTTAAAATTTAAATGTTTAAATACTAAATTCTAAAAATTTAATTATTAAAGCTTTAAATTTTAAAATTTATAAATTTAAATACTAAATTTTAAAAATTTAATTATTAAAACTTTAAAATTAAAAATTTAAAAATTCAAATACTAAATTTTAAAAATTTATTTATTAAAATTTTAATTTAAAAATTTAAATACTAAATTTTAAAAATTTAATTATTAAAACTTAAAATTTTAAAATTTAAAAATTGAAATACTAAATTCTAAAAATTTAATTATTAAAGCTTTAAATTTTAAAATTTATAAATTTAAATACTAAATTTTAAAAATTTAATTATTAAAACTTTAAAATTAAAAATTTATAAATTTAAATACTAAATTTTAAAAATTTAATTATTAAAACTTTAAAATTAAAAATTTAAAAATTTAAATACTAAATTTTAAAAATTTATTTATTAAAATTTTAAATTTTAAAATTTAAAAATTTAAATACTAAATTTTAAAAATTTAATTATTAAAACTTTAAATTTTAAAATTTAAAAATTTAAATACTAAATTTTAAAAATTTAATTTTAAAACTTTAAATTTTAAAATTTAAAAATTTAAATACTAAATTTTAAAAATTTAATAATTAAAACCTTAAAATTAAAAATTTAAAAATTTAAATACTAAATTTTAAAAATTTAATTATTAAAACTTTAAAATTAAAAATTTAAAAATTTAAATACTAAATTTTAAAAATTTATTTATTAAAATTTTAAAATTTAAAATTTTAAAATTTAAAATTTAAAAATTTAAATACTAAATTTTAAAAATTTAATTATTAAAATTTTAAATTTTAAAATTTAAATGTTTAAATACTAAATTCTAAAAATTTAATTATTAAAACTTTTAATTTTAAAATTTAAAAATTTAAATACTAAATTTTAAAAATTTAATTATTAAAACTTTAAAATTAAAAACTTAAAAATTTAAATACTAAATTTTAAAAATTTATTTATTAAAATTTTAAATTTCAAAATTTAGAAATTTAAATACTAAATTTTAAAAATTTAATTATTAAAACTTTAAATTTTAAAATTTAAAAATTTAAATACTAAATTTTAAAAATTTAATTATTAAAACTTTAAATTTAAAAATTTAAATAATAAATTTTAAAAATTTAATTATTAAAACTTTAAGTTTTAAAATTTTAAAATTTAAATTTTAAAATTTAAAAATTTAAATTTTAAAATTTAAAAATTTAAATACTAAATTTTAAAAATTTAATAATTAAAACTTTAAATTTAAAAATTTAATTACTAAATTTTAAAAATTTAATTATTAAAACTTTTAATTTTAAAATTTAAAAATTTAAAAACTAAATTTTAAAAATTTAATCATTAAAACTTTAAATTTTAAAATTTAAATGTTTAAATACTAATTTCCAAAAATTTAATTATTAAAGCTATAAATTTTAAAATTTATAAATTTAAATACTAAATTTTAAAAATTTAATTATTAAAACTTTAAAATTAAAAATTTAAAAATTTAAATACTAAATTTTAAAAATTTATTTATTAAAATTTTAAATTTTAAAATTTAAAAATTTAAATACTAAATTTTAAAAATTTAATTATTAAAATTTTAAATTTTAAAATTTAAATGTTTAAATACTAAATTCTAAAAATTTAATTATTAAAGATTTAAATTTTAAAATTTATAAATTTAAATACTAAATTTTAAAGATTTAATTATTAAAACTTTAAATCTTTAAATTTAAAAATTTAAATACTAAATTTTAAAAATTTAATTTTAAAACTTTAAATTTTAAAATTTAAAAATTTAAATAATAAATTTTAAAATTTAAAAATTTAAATACTAAATTTTAAAAATTTAATTATTAAAACTTTTAATTTTAAAATTTAAAAATTTAAATACTAAAATTTAAAAATTTAATTATTAAAACTTTAAATTTTAAAATTTAAATGTTTAAATACTAAATTCTAAAAATTTAATTATTAAAGCTTTAAATTTTGAAATTTATAAATTTAAATACTAAATTTTAAAAATTTAATTATTAAAACTTTAAAATTAAAAATTTAAAAATTCAAATACTAAATTTTAAAAATTTATTTATTAAAATTTTAAATTTTAAATTTTAAAAATTTAAATACTAAATTTTAAAAATTTAATTATTAAAACTTTAAATTTAAAAATTTAATTACTAAATTTTAAAAATTTAATTATTAAAACTTTTAATTTTAAAATTTAAATGTTTAAATACTAATTTCCAAAAATTTAATTATTAAAGCTATAAATTTTAAAATTTATAAATTTAAATACTAAATTTTAAAAATTTAATTATTAAAACTTTAAAATTAAAAATTTAAAAATTTAAATACTAAATTTTAAAAATTTATTTATTAAAATTTTAAATTTTAATATTTAAAAATTTAAATACTAAATTTTAAAAATTTAATTATTAAAATTTTAAATTTTAAAATTTAAATGTTTAAATACTAAATTCTAAAAATTTAATTATTAAAGATTTAAATTTTAAAATTTATAAATTTAAATACTAAATTTTAGAGATTTAATTATTAAAACTTTAAATTTTTAAATTTAAAAATTTAAATACTAAATTTTAAAAATTTAATTTTAAAACTTTAAAATTTAAAATTTAAAAATTTAAATAATAAATTTTAAAATTTAAAAATTTAAATACTAAATTTTAAAAATTTAATTATTAAAACTTTTAATTTTAAAATTTAAAAATTTAAATACTAAAATTTTAAAATTTAATTATTAAAACTTTAAATTTTAAAATTTAAATGTTTAAATACTAAATTCTAAAAATTTAATTATTAAAGCTTTAAATTTTAAAATTTATAAATTTAAATACTAAATTTTAAAAATTTAATTATTAAAACTTTAAAATTAAAAATTTAAAAATTCAAATACTAAATTTTAAAAATTTATTTATTAAAATTTTAATTTAAAAATTTAAATACTAAATTTTAAAAATTTAATTATTAAAACTTAAAATTTTAAAATTTAAAAATTTAAATACTAAATTCTAAAAATTTAATTATTAAAGCTTTAAATTTTAAAATTTATAAATTTAAATACTAAATTTTAAAAATTTAATTATTAAAACTTTAAAATTAAAAATTTATAAATTTAAATACTAAATTTTAAAAATTTAATTATTAAAACTTTAAAATTAAAAATTTAAAAATTTAAATACTAAATTTTAAAAATTTATTTATTAAAATTTTAAATTTTAAAATTTAAAAATTTAAATACTAAATTTTAAAAATTTAATTATTAAAACTTTAAATTTTAAAATTTAAAAATTTAAATACTAAATTTTAAAAATTTAATTTTAAAACTTTAAATTTTAAAATTTAAAAATTTAAATACTAAATTTTAAAAATTTAATAATTAAAACCTTAAAATTAAAAATTTAAAAATTTAAATACTAAATTTTAAAAATTTAATTATTAAAACTTTAAAATTAAAAATTTAAAAATTTAAATACTAAATTTTAAAAATTTATTTATTAAAATTTTAAAATTTAAAATTTTAAAATTTAAAATTTAAAAATTTAAATACTAAATTTTAAAAATTTAATTATTAAAATTTTAAATTTTAAAATTTAAATGTTTAAATACTAAATTCTAAAAATTTAATTATTAAAACTTTTAATTTTAAAATTTAAAAATTTAAATACTAAATTTTAAAAATTTAATTATTAAAACTTTAAAATTAAAAACTTAAAAATTTAAATACTAAATTTTAAAAATTTATTTATTAAAATTTTAAATTTCAAAATTTAGAAATTTAAATACTAAATTTTAAAAATTTAATTATTAAAACTTTAAATTTTAAAATTTAAAAATTTAAATACTAAATTTTAAAAATTTAATTATTAAAACTTTAAATTTAAAAATTTAAATAATAAATTTTAAAAATTTAATTATTAAAACTTTAAGTTTTAAAATTTTAAAATTTAAATTTTAAAATTTAAAAATTTAAATTTTAAAATTTAAAAATTTAAATACTAAATTTTAAAAATTTAATAATTAAAACTTTAAATTTAAAAATTTAATTACTAAATTTTAAAAATTTAATTATTAAAACTTTTAATTTTAAAATTTAAAAATTTAAAAACTAAATTTTAAAAATTTAATCATTAAAACTTTAAATTTTAAAATTTAAATGTTTAAATACTAATTTCCAAAAATTTAATTATTAAAGCTATAAATTTTAAAATTTATAAATTTAAATACTAAATTTTAAAAATTTAATTATTAAAACTTTAAAATTAAAAATTTAAAAATTTAAATACTAAATTTTAAAAATTTATTTATTAAAATTTTAAATTTTAAAATTTAAAAATTTAAATACTAAATTTTAAAAATTTAATTATTAAAATTTTAAATTTTAAAATTTAAATGTTTAAATACTAAATTCTAAAAATTTAATTATTAAAGATTTAAATTTTAAAATTTATAAATTTAAATACTAAATTTTAAAGATTTAATTATTAAAACTTTAAATCTTTAAATTTAAAAATTTAAATACTAAATTTTAAAAATTTAATTTTAAAACTTTAAATTTTAAAATTTAAAAATTTAAATAATAAATTTTAAAATTTAAAAATTTAAATACTAAATTTTAAAAATTTAATTATTAAAACTTTTAATTTTAAAATTTAAAAATTTAAATACTAAAATTTAAAAATTTAATTATTAAAACTTTAAATTTTAAAATTTAAATGTTTAAATACTAAATTCTAAAAATTTAATTATTAAAGCTTTAAATTTTGAAATTTATAAATTTAAATACTAAATTTTAAAAATTTAATTATTAAAACTTTAAAATTAAAAATTTAAAAATTCAAATACTAAATTTTAAAAATTTATTTATTAAAATTTTAAATTTTAAATTTTAAAAATTTAAATACTAAATTTTAAAAATTTAATTATTAAAACTTTAAATTTTAAAATTTAAAAATTTAAATACTAAATTCTAAAAATTTAATTATTAAAGCTTTAAATTTTAAAATTTATAAATTTAAATACTAAATTTTAAAAATTTAATTATTAAAACTTTAAAATTAAAAATTTATAAATTTAAATACTAAATTTTAAAAATTTAATTATTAAAACTTTAAAATTAAAAATTTAAAAATTTAAATACTAAATTTTAAAAATTTATTTATTAAAGTTTTAAATTTTAAAATTTAAAAATTTAAATACTATATTTTAAAAATTTAATTATTAAAACTTTAAATTTTAAAATTTAAAAATTTAAATACTAAATTTTAAAAATTTAATTTTAAAACTTTAAATTTTAAAATTTAAAAATTTAAATACTAAATTTTAAAAATTTATTTATTAAAATTTTAAATTTTAAAATTTAAAAATTTAAATATTAAATTTTAAAAATTTAGTTATTAAAACTTTAAATTTTAAAATTTAAAAATTTAAATACTAAATTTAAAAAATTTAGTTATTAAAACTTTAAATTTTAAAATTTAAAAATTTAAATACTAAATTTTTAAAATTTAATTATTAAAACTAAATTTTAAAATTTAAAAATTTAAATACTAAATTTTAAAAATTTAATTATTAAAACGTTAAAATTAAAAATTTAAAAATTTAAATACTAAATTTTAAAAATTTAATTATTAAAATTTTAAATTTTAAAATTTAAATGTTTAAATACCAAATTCTAAAAATTTAATTATTAAAACTTTTAATTTTAAAATTTAAAAATTTAAATACTAAATTTTAAAAATTTAATTATTAAAACTTTAAAATTAAAAATTTAAAAATTTAAATACTAAATTTTAAAAATTTATTTATTAAAATTTTAAATTTCAAAATTTAGAAATTTAAATACTAAATTTTAAAAATTTAATTATTAAAACTTTAAATTTTAAAATTTAAAAATTTAAATACTAAATTTTAAATATTTAATTATTAAAACTTTAAATTTAAAAATTTAAATACTAAATTTTAAAAATTTAATTATTAAAACTTTAAATTTTAAAATTTTAAAATTTAAATTTTAAAATTTAAAAATTTAAATTTTAAAATTTAAAAATTTAAATTTTAAAATTTAAAAATTTAAATACTAAATTTTAAAAATTTAATTATTAAAACTTTAAATTTAAAAATTTAAATACTAAATTTAAAAATTTAAATACTAAATTTTAAAAATTTAATTATTAAAACTTTTAATTTTAAAATTTAAAAATTTAAATACTAAATTTTAAAAATTTAATTATTAAAACTTTAAATTTTAAAATTTAAATGTTTAAATACTACTTTCCAAAAATTTAATTATTAAAAAGCTATAAATTTTAAAATTTATAAATTTAAATACTAAATTTTAAAAATTTAAATATTGACTTTTAAAAATTTAAATATTAAAAATTTAAATTTCATATTTTAAAAATTTAAAAATTAAATTTTTAAAATTTAATTATTAAAAAGTTAAATTTTATATTTTAAAAATTTAAATATTATATTTTAAAAATTTAAATATTATATTTTAAAAATTTAAATATTGGAAATTTAAATTTTATAATTTAAAAATTTAAATATTAAATTTAAAAAATTAAATTTTAAATTTTGAAAATATAAATATTAATTATTTTAAATTTAAATTTTAAATTTTAAAAATTTAAATATTAAATTTTAAAAATTTAAATATTAAATTTTAAAAATTTAAATATTAAATTTTAAAAATTTAAATATTAAATTTTAAAAATTTAATTACTAAAAATTTAAATTTTGAATTTTAAAAATTTAAATATTAAATTTTAAAAATTTAAATATTAACTTTTAAAAATTTAAATATTAAAAATTTAAATTTTAGAAAATTAAATTTTAAACTTTAAATATTTAAATATTAAATTTGAAAAATATAAATATTAAAAATTTAAATTTCATATTTTAAAAATTTAAATATTAAAATTTAAAAATTTAATTATTAAAAAGTTAAATTTTATATTTTAAAAATTTAAATAATATATTTTAAAAATTTAAATATTGAAAATTTAAATTTTATATTTCAAAAACTTTAATATTAAAAATTTAAATTTTAACTTTTAAAAATTTGAGTATTTAAAATTTAAATTTTAAATTTTAAATATTTAAAAATTATAATTTTAAATTTTATATTTTGTAAATTTAAATATTATATTTTAAAAATTTAAATATTAAATTTTAAAAATTTAAATTTTAAATTTTGAAAATATAGATATTAAATTTTAAAAATTTAATTACTAAAAATTTAAATTTTAAATTTTAAAAATTTAAATATTAAATTTTAAAACTTTAAATATTAAATTTTAAAAATTTAAATATTGACTTTTAAAATTTTAAATATTAAAAATTTAAATTTCATATTTTAAAAATTTAAATATTAAATATTTAAAATTTAATTATTACAAAGTTAAATTTTATATTTTAAAAATTTAAATATTATGTTTTAAAAATTTAAATATTGAAAATTAAAATTTTATATTTTAAAAATTTAATTATTAAATTTTAAAAATTTAATTATTACAAATTTAAATATTAAATTTTAAAAATTTAAATATTAAAAATTAAAAATTTTAAATTTTGAACATTTAAATATTAAATTTTAAAAATTTAATTACTAAAAATTTAAATTTTGAATTTTAAAAATTTAAATATTAAATTTTAAAAATTTAAATATTAACTTTTAAAAATTTAAATATTAAAAATTTAAATTTCATATTTTAAAAATTAAATATTTAATTTTTAAAATTTAATTATTAAAAAGTTAAATTTTATATTTTAAAAATTTAAATATTATATTTTAAAAATTTAATTATTAAATTTTAAAAATTTAATTATTAAATTTTTTAATTTTATATTTCAAATATTTAAATATTAAAAAATTTAAATTTTAAATTTTAAAAGGTTGAATATTAAATATTTAAATTTTAAATTTTATATTTTAGAAATTTAAATATTAAGTTTTAAAAATTTAATTATTAAACTTTAAAAATTTACATATTAAAATTAAAAAATATAAATATTAAATTTTAAAAATTTAATTTTTAAATTTTAAACACTTAAATATTAAATTTTAAAAATTTAAAAAAAAAAGTTAAATTTTAAAAATTTAAATATTAATAATTTAAATTTTAAATCTCAAAAATTTGAATATTAAAAATTTCAATTTTAAATTTTAAAAATTTAAATATAATATTTTAAACATTTGATTATTAAATTTTAAAAATTTAAATATTAAGTTTAAAAAATTTAACCATTGAAAATTTAAATTTTAAATTTTCAAAATTTAAATATTAAATTTTTATAATGTAATTATTAAAAAGTTAAATTTTATATTTTAAAAATTTAATTATTAAATTTTAAAAATTTAAATATTAAATTTTAAAAATTTTAATATAAAATTTTAAAAATATGAATATTAAATTATAAAAATTTAAATATTAAGTTTAAAAAATTTAACCATTGAAAATTTAAAATTTAAATTTTCAAAATTTAAATATTAAATTTTAATAATTTAATTATTAAAAAGTTAAATTTTATATTTAAAAAATTTAAATATTATATATTAAAAATTTAAATATTTTATTTTAAAAATTTAAATATTGAAAATTTAAATTTTATATTTTAAAAATTTAATTATTAAATTTTAAAATTTTAAATATTAAAATTTTAAATATTATATTTTAAAAATTTAAATATTGAAAATTTAAATTTTATATTTCAAAAATTTAAATATCAAAAATTTAAATTTTAACTTTTAAAAATTTGAATATTTAAAATTTAAATTTTAAATTTTAAATATTTAAAAATTAAAATTTTAAATTTTATATTTTGTAAATTTAAATATTAAGTTTTAAAAATTTAAATATTAAATTTTAAAATTTTGAATATTAAATTTTAAACATTTAATTATTCAAAATTCAAATTTTAAACCTTAAAAAAATTATAAGTTTAATTTTAAAAATTTGAATATTAACTTTTAAAAATTTAAATATTAAATTTTAAAAATTTAATTATTAAATTTTAAAAACTAAAATTTTATAATATTTATATTTTAGAAATTTATATATTAAGTTTTAAAAATTTAAATATTTAATTATAAAAATTTGAATATTAAATTTAAAAAAATTAAATATTAAATTTTAAAAAATTTGAATATTAAATTTTAAAAATTTAATTATTCAAAATTTAAATTTTAAGCCTTAAAAAATTTATAAATTTAATTTTAAAAATTTGAATATTAACTATTAAAAATTTAAATATTAAATTTTAAAAATTTAATTATTAAAAATTTAAATTTTAAATTTTAAATATTTGAATAATAAAAATTTCAATTATAAATTTGAAAAATTTAATTATTCAAAATTTAAATTTTATACTTTAAAAATTTAAAAATTTAATCTTAAAAATTTGAATATTAAATTTTAAATATTTAAATATTAAATTTTAAATAATTAAATATTAAATTTTAAAAATTTAAATATTAAATTTTAAAAATTTAATTATTAAAAATTTAAATTTTAAATTTTAAATATTTGAATAATAAAAATTTCAATTATAAATTTGAAAAATTTAATTATTCAAAATTTAAATTTTATACTTTAAAAATTTAAAAATTTAATCTTAAAATTTTGAATATTAAATTTAAAAAATGTAAATATTAAATTTTATAAATTTAAATATTAAATATTTGAATATTAAAAATTTAAGTTTTAAATTTTAAATATTTAAAACTTAAAATTTTTAATTTTATATTTTTTAAATTTATATATTATGTTTTATAAATTTAAATATTAAACTTTAAAAATTTACATATTAAAATTAAAAAATTTAAATATTAAATCTTAAAAATTTCATTTTTAAATTTTAAAAACTTAAATTTTATAATATTTATATTTTATAAATTTAAATATTAAGTTTTTAAAAAATATAAATATTAAACTTTAAAAATTTACCTATTAAAATTAAAAAATTTAAATATAAAATTTTTAAAATTTAATTATTAAATTTTAAAAACTTAAATTTTATAAAAATTTATATTTTAGAAATTTAAATATTAAGTTTTAAAAATATAAATATTTAATTGTAAAAATTTAAATATTAAATTTTAAAATTTAAATATTAAGTTTTTAAAATTTGAATATTAAATTTTAAAAATTAAAATATTAAATTTTAAAAATTTAAATATTAAATTTTAAAAAATTAAATATTAAATTTTAAAAATTTAAATATTAAATTTTAAAAATTTAATTATTAAAAATTTCTATTTTAAATTTTAAAAATTTAAATATAAAATTTTAAAAATTTGAATATTAAATTTTAAAAATTTAAATTTTAAATTTTAAAAATTTAAATATTAAATTTAAAAAATTTAACCACTGAAAATTTAAATTTTAAATTTTCAAAATTTAAATATTAAATTTTAAAAATTTAATTATTAAAAAGTTAAATTTTATATTTTAAAAATTTAAATATTATATTTTAAATATTTAAATATTGAAATTTTAATTTTTATATTTTAAAAATTTAATTATTAAATTTTAACAACTTAAATATTAAATTTTAAAAATATAAATATTAAAATTTTAAATATTATATTTTAAAAATTTAAAAATTGAAAATTTAAACTTTATTTTTCAAAAATTTAAATATTAAAAATTTAAATTTTAAATATTAAAAGGTTGAATATTAAAAATTTAAATTTTAAATTTTATATTTTTAAATTTAAATTTAAGTTTTAAAAATTTAAAAATTAAATTTTAGAAATTTAAATATTAAAATTTAAAAATTTACATATTAAAATTAAAAAATTTAAATAATATATTTTAAAAATTTAATTATTAAATTTTAAAAACTTAAATTTTATAATATTTATATTTTAGAAATTTAAATATTAAGTTATAAAAATTTAAATATTTAATTATAAAAATTTAAATATTAAATTTAAAAAATTTAAAAATTAAATTTTAAAAATTTGAATATTAAATTTTAAAAACTTAATTATTCAAAATTTAAATTTTTAACCTTAAAAAGATTCATAAATTTAATTTTAAAAATTTGAATATTATATTTTAAAACTTTAAATATCAAATTTTAAAAATTTAAATATTACTTTTAAAAATTTAAATATTAAAAATTTAAATTTCATATTTTAAAAATTTAAATATTAAATTTTAAAAATTTAATTACTAAAAATTTAAATTTTAAATTTTAGAAATTTAAATTTTAAACTTTAAATATTTAAATATTAAATTTGCAAAATTTAAATATTAAAAATTTAAATTTCATATTTTAAAAATTTAAATATTAAAATTTAAAAATTTAATTATTAAAAATATAATTGTAAACTTTAAAAATTTAAAAATTTAATTTTAAAAATTTGAAAATTAAATTTTAAAAATTTAAATATTAAATTTTATAAATTTAAATATTAAATTTAGAAATTTAAATATAAAATTTTAAAAGTTTAAATATTTAAAAATTTAAATTATAAATATTAGAAATTTAAATATTAAATTTTAAAAATTTAATTACTAAAAATTTAAATTTTAAATTTTAGAAATTTAAATTTTAAACTTTAAATATTTAAATATTAAATTTGAAAAATTTAAATATTAAAAATTTAAATTTCATATTTTAAAAATTTAAATATTAAAATTTATAAATTTATTTATTAAAAATTTAAATTTTAAACTTTAAAAATTTAAAAATTTATGTTTTAAAAATTTAAAAATTAAATTTTAGAAATTTAAATATTAAAATTTAAAAATTTACATATTAAAATTAAATAATTTAAATAATAAATTTTAAAAATTTAATTATTAAATTTTAAAAACTTAAATTTTATAATATTTATATTTTAGAAATTTAAATAATAAGTTTTAAAAATTTAAATATTTAATTATAAAAATTTAAATATTAAATTTAAAAAATTTAAATATTAAATTTTAAAAATTTGAATATTAAATTTTAAAAATTTAATTATTCAAAATTTAAATTTTTAACCATAAAAAAATTTATAAATTTAATTTTAAAAATTTGAATATTAACTTTCAAAAATTTAAATATTAAATTTTCAAAATTTAAATATTAAATTTTAAAAATTTAATTATTCAAAATTTAAATTTTATACTTTAAAAATTTAAAAATTTAATCTTAAAAATTTGAATATTAAATTTTAAAAATTTGAATATTAAATTTTAAAAATTTAAATAATAAATTTTAAAAATTTAAATATTAAATTTAAAAATTTAATTATTAAAAATTTAAATTTTAAATTTTAAATATTTGCATACTAAAAATTTCAATTAAAAATTTTAAAAATTTAAGTATAAAATTTTAAAAATTTGAATATTAAATTTTAAAAATTTAAATAAACAAATTTAAAAAATTTAACCATTGAAAATTTAAATTTTAAATTTTCAAAATTTAAATATTAAATTTTCAAAATTTAAATGTTAAATTTTAAAAATTTAATTATTAAAAAGTTAAATTTTATATTTTAAAAATTTAATTATAATATTTTAAATATTTAAATATTGAAAATTTAAATTTTATATTTTAAAAATTTATTTATTATATTTTAACAACTTAAATATTAAATTTTAAAAATTTAAATATTAAAATTTTAAATATTATATTTTAAAAATTTAAATATTGAAAATTTAAACTTTATATTTCAAAAATTTAAATATTAAAAATTTAAATTTTAAATATTAAAAGGTTGAATATTAAAAATTTAAATTTTAAATTTTATATTTTTAAATTTAAATTTAAGTTTTAAAAATTTAAAAATTAAATTTTAGAAATTTAAATATTAAACTTTAAAAATTTACATATTAAAATTAAAAAATTTAAATAATAAATTTTAAAAATTTAATTATTAAATTTTAAAAACTTAAATTTTATAATATTTATATTTTAGAAATTTAAATATTAAAAATTTAAATTTTTAATATTAAAAATTTAAATATTAAATTTTAAAAAATTAAATTTTAAATATTAAAAATTTAAATATTTAATTTTAAAAATTTAAATATTAAAATTTTAAAAATTTAAATATTAAAATTTTAAATTTTATATTTTAGAAATTTAAATATTAGGTTTTAAAAATTTAACTATTAAATTTCAAAAATATAAATATTAAATTTTAGAAATTTAAATATTAAATTTTAAAAATTTAAATATTAAATTTTAGATATTTAAATATTAAACTTTAAATATTTAAATATTAAATTTGAAAAATTTATATATTAAATATTTAAATTTCATATTTTAATTTTAGAAATTTAAATATTAAAAATTTAAATTTTATATTTTAAAAATTTAAATATTAAATTTTAAAAATTTAAATTTTAAATTTTGGAAATATAAATATTAAATTTTAAAAATTTAATTATTATAAATTTAAATTTTGAATTTTAAAAATTTAAATAATAAATTTCGAAAACTTAAATATTAAATTTTAAAAATTTATATATTTAATTTTAGAAATTTAAATATTAAATTTTAAACAATTAAATATTAAAATTTGAAATTTTATATTTTAGAAATTTAAAAAATAAAAAGTTAAATTTTAAATTTTAAAAATTTAAATTTTAAAATATAAATTTTAAATTTTAAAAATTTAAATTTTAAATTTTAAAAATTTAAATATTAAATTTTAAAAATTTAAATATTAAAAATTAAAATTTTAAATTTTGAAAATTTAAATATTACATTTTAAAAATTTAATTATTAAAAAGTTAAATTTTATATTTTAAAAATTTAAATATTATATTTTAAAAATTTTAATATTTAAAATTTAAATTTTTTATTTTAAAAATTTAAATATTAAAGTTTAAAAATTTAAATATTAAATATTAGATATTTAAATATTAAATTTTAAATATTTAAATATTAAAAATTTAAATATTAAATTTTAAAAATTTAAATATTAAAAATTTAAATTTTTAATATTAAAAATTTAAATATTAAATTTTAAAAAATTAACTTTTAAATATTAAAAATTTAAATATTAAATTTTAAAAATTTAAATATTAAAATTTTAAAAATTTAAATATTAAAATTTTAAATTTTATATTTTAGAAATTTAAATATTAAGTTTTAAAAATTTAAATATTAAAAATTAAAATTTTAAATTTTGAAAATTTAAATATTAAATTTAAAAAATTTAATTACTAAAAATTTAAATTTTAAATTTTAGAAATTTAAATATTAAACTTTAAATATTTAAATATTAAATTTGAAAAATTTAAATATTAAAAATATAAATTTCATATTTTAAAAATTTAAATAATAAATTTTTAAAATTTAATTATTAAAAAGTTAAATTTTATATTTTAAAAATTTAAATATTATACTTTAAAAGTTTAAATATTTGAAATTTAAATTTTATATTTTAAAAATTTAAATATTAAATTTAAAAAATTTAAATACTAAATTTTAAAAATTTAAATTTTAAATTTTGAAAATATAAATATTAAATTATAAAAATTTAATTATTATAAATTTAAATTTTAAATTTTAAAAATTTAAATTTTAAATTTTAAAAATTTAAATATTAAATTTTAGAAATTTAAATATTAAATTTTAAAAATTTAAATATTAAAAATTTAAATTTTTAATATTAAAAATTTAAATATTAAATTTTAAAAAATTAAATTTTAAATATTAAAAATTTAAATATTAAATTTTAAAAATTTAAATATTAAAATTTTAAAAATTTAAATATTAATATTTTAAATTTTATATTTTAGAAATTTAAATATTAAGTTTTAAAAATTTAAATATTAAAAATTAAAATTTTAAATTTTGAAAATTTAAATATTAAATTTAAAAAATTTAATTACTAAAAATTTAAATTTTAAATTTTAGAAATTTAAATATTAAACTTTAAATATTTAAATATTAAATTTGAAAAATTTAAATATTAAAAATATAAATTTCATATTTTAAAAATTTAAATATTAAATTTTTAAAATTTAATTATTAAAAAGTTAAATTTTATATTTTAAAAATTTAAATATTAAATTTAAAAAATTTAAATACTAAATTTTAAAAATTTAAATTTTAAATTTTGAAAATATAAATATTAAATTATAAAAATTTAATTATTATAAATTTAAATTTTAAATTTTAAAAATTTAAATTTTAAATTTTAAAAATTAAAATTTTAAATTTTAAAAATTTAAATATTAAATTTTAGAAATTTAAATATTAAATTTTAAAAATTTAAATATTAAAAATTTAAATTTTTAATATTAAAAATTTAAATATTAAATTTTAAAAAATTAAATTTTAAGTATTAAAAATTTAAATATTAAATTTTAAAAATTTAAATATTAAAATTTTAAAAATTTAAATATTAATATTTTAAATTTTATATTTTAGAAATTTAAATATTAAGTTTTAAAAATTTAAATATCAAAAATTAAAATTTTAAATTTTGAAAATTTAAATATTAAATTTTAAAAAATTAAATATTAAAATTTGAAATTTTATATTTTAGAAATTTAAAAAATAAAAAGTTAAATTTTAAATTTTAAAAATTTAAATATTAAATATTAGAAATTTAAATATTAAATTTTAAAAATTTAAATATTAAATTTTAAAAATTTAAATATTAAAAATTAAAATTTTAAATTTTGAAAATTTATATATTAAATTTAAAAAATTTAATTACTAAAGATTTATATTTTAAATTTTAGAAATTTAAATATTAAACTTTAAATATTTAAATATTAAATTTGAAAAATTTAAATATTAAAAATATAAATTTCATATTTTAAAAATTTAAATATTAAATTTTTAAAATTTAATTATTAAAAAGTTAAATTTTATATTTTAAAAATTTAAATATTATACTTTAAAAGTTTAAATATTTGAAATTTAAATTTTATATTTTAAAAATTTAAATATTAAATTTAAAAAATTTAAATACTAAATTTTAAAAATTTAAATTTTAAATTTTGAAAATATAAATATTAAATTATAAAAATTTATATATTTAATTTTAGAAATTTAAATATTAAATTTTAAAAATTTAAATTTTTAATATTAAAAATTTAAATATTAAATTTTAATAAATTAAATTTTAAATATTAAAAATTTAAATATTAAATTTTAAAAATTTAAATATTAAAATTTTAAAAATTTAAATATTCAAATTTTAAAAATTTAAATATTAAAATTTTAAAAATTTAAATATTAAAATTTTAAATTTTATATTTTAGAAATTTAAATATTAAGTTTTAAAAATTTAAATATTAAAAATTAAAATTTTAAATTTTGAAAATTTAAATATTAAATTTAAAAAATTTAATTACTAAAAATTTAAATTTTAAATTTTAGAAATTTAAATATTAAACTTTAAATATTTAAATATTAAATTTTTAAAATTTAATTATTAAAAAGTTAAATTTTATAATTTAAAAATTTAAATATTATACTTTAAAAGTTTAAATATTGGAAATTTAAATTTTATATTTTAAAAATTTAAATATTAAATTTAAAATATTTAAATACTAAATTTTAAAAATTTAAATTTTAAATTTTGAAAATATAAATATTAAATTATAAAAATTTAATTATTATAAATTTAAATTTTAAATTTTAAAAATTTAAATTTTATGTTTGAAAAATTTAAATTTTATATTTTAAAAATTTAAATATTAAAGTTTAATAATTTAAATATTAAAGTTTAAAACTTTAAATATTAAATTTTAAAACTTTATATATTAAAAATTTTAATTTTAAATTTAAAGAATTTGAATATTAAAAATTTAAATTTTAAATATTAAAAATTTAAATATTAAATTTTAGAAATTTAAATATTATATTTTAAAAATTTAAATATTAAAATTTTAAATTTTTAATATTAAAAATTTAAATATTAAATTTTAAAAAATTAAATTTTAAATATTAAAAATTTAAATATTTAATTTTAAAAAGTTAAATATTAAAATTTTAAAAATTTAAATATTAAAATTTTAAATTTTATATTTTAGAAATTTAAATATTAAGTTTTAAAAATTTAAATATTAAATTTCAAAAATTTAAATATTAAATTTTAGAAATTTAAATATTAAATTTTAAAAATATAAATATTAAAAATTTAAATTTTAAATTTTAAAAATTTGAATGTTAAAAATTTAAATATTAATATTAAAAATTTAAATAATAAATTTTAAAAATTTTAATTTTATATTTTAAAAATTTAAATATTAAGTTTTAAAAATTTAAAAATTAAAAAGTTAAATTTTGAATTTTAAAAATTTAAATAATAAATTTTGAAAACTTAAATATTAAATTTTAAAAATTTAAATATTAAATTTCAAAAATTTAAATATTAAATTTTAGAAATTTAAATATTAAATTTTAAAACTTTATATATTAAAAATTTTAATATTAAATTTAAAAAATTTGAATATTAAAAATTTAAATTTTAAATATTAAAAATTTAAATATTAAATTTTAGAAATTTAAATATTAAATTTTAAAAATTTAAATATTAAAAATTTAACTTTTTAATATTAAAAATTTAAATATTAAATTTTAAATATTAAAAATTTAAATACTAAATTTTAAAAATTTAAATATTAAATTTTAAAAATTTAACTATTAAAATTTTAAATTTTAAAATTTAAAAATTTAAATACTAAATTTTAAAAATTTAACTATTAAAATTTTAAATTTTAAAATTTAAAAATTTAAATACTAAATTTTAAAAATTTAATTATTAATATTTTAAATTTTAAAATTTAAAAATTTAAATACTAAATTTTAAAAATTTAATTATTAAAACTTTAAATTTTAAAATTTAAAAATTTAGATACTAAATTTAAAAAATTTAATTATTAAAGCTTTAAATTTTAAAATTTATAAATTTAAATACTAAATTTTAAAAATTTAATTATTAAAAATTTATATTTTAAATTTTAAAAATTTGAATATAAAAATTTCGATTTTAAATTTTAAAAATTTGAATATTAAATTTTAAAAATTTGAATATTAAATTTTAAAAATTTAAATATTAAATTTTAAAAATTTAAATATTAAATTTTAAAAATTTAAATTTTAAATTTTGAAAATTTAAATATTAAATTTTAAAAATATAATTACTAAAAATTTAAATTTTAAATTTTAGAAATTTAAATATTAAACTTTAAATATTTAAATATTAAATTTGAAAAATTTAAATATTAAAAATTAAAATTTTAAATTTTGAAAATTTAAATATTAAATTTAAAAAATTTAATTATTAAAAAGTTAAATTTTATATTTTAAAAATTTAAATACTAAATTTTAAAAATTTAAATTTTAAATTTTGAAAATATAAATATTAAATTATAAAAATTTAATTATTATAAATTTAAATTTTTAATATTAAAAATTTAAATTTTAAATTTGAAAAATTTAAATTTTAAATTTTAGAAATTTAAATTTTAAATTTTAAAAATTTAAATTTTAAATTTTAAAAATTTAAATACTAAATTTTAGAAATTTAAATATTAAATTTTAAAAATTTAAATATTAAAAATTTAAATTTTTAATATTAAAAATTTAAATATTAAATTTTAAAAAATTAAATTTTTAATATTAAAAATTTAAATATTAAATTTTAAAAATTTAAATATTAAAATTTTAAAAATTTAAATATTAATATTTTAAATTTTATATTTTAGAAATTTAAATATTAAGTTTTAAAAATTTAAATATTAAAAATTAAAATTTTAAATTTTGAAAATTTAAATATTAAATTTAAAAAATTTAATTACTAAAAATTTAAATTTTAAATTTTAGAAATTTAAATATTAAACTTTAAATATTTAAATATTAAATTTGAAAAATTTAAATATTAAAAATATAAATTTCATATTTTAAAAATTTAAATATTAAATTTTTAAAATTTAATTATTAAAAAGTTAAATTTTATATTTTAAAAATTTAAATATTAAATTTAAAAAATTTAAATACTAAATTTTAAAAATTTAAATTTTAAATTTTGAAAATATAAATATTAAATTATAAAAATTTAATTATTATAAATTTAAATTTTAAATTTTAAAAATTTAAATTTTAAATTTTAAAAATTAAAATTTTAAATTTTAAAAATTTAAATTTTAAATTTTAGAAATTTAAATATTAAATTTTAAAAATTTAAATATTAAAAATTTAAATTTTTAATATTAAAAATTTAAATATTAAATTTTAAAAAATTAAATTTTAAGTATTAATAATTTAAATATTAAATTTTAAAAATTTAAATATTAAAATTTTAAAAATTTAAATATTAATATTTTAAATTTTATATTTTAGAAATTTAAATATTAACTTTTAAAAATTTAAATATTAAAAATTAAAATTTTAAATTTTGAAAATTTAAATATTAAATTTTAAAAAATTAAATATTAAAATTTGAAATTTTATATTTTAGAAATTTAAAAAATAAAAAGTTAAATTTTAAATTTTAAAAATTTAAATATTAAATATTAGAAATTTAAATATTAAATTTTAAAAATTTAAATATTAAATTTTAAAAATTTAAATATTAAAAATTAAAATTTTAAATTTTGAAAATTTATATATTAAATTTAAAAAATTTAATTACTAAAGATTTATATTTTAAATTTTAGAAATTTAAATATTAAACTTTAAATATTTAAATATTAAATTTGAAAAATTTAAATATTAAAAATATAAATTTCATATTTTAAAAATTTAAATATTAAATTTTTAAAATTTAATTATTAAAAAGTTAAATTTTATATTTTAAAAATTTAAATATTATACTTTAAAAGTTTAAATATTTGAAATTTAAATTTTATATTTTAAAAATTTAAATATTAAATTTAAAAAATTTAAATACTAAATTTTAAAAATTTAAATTTTAAATTTTGAAAATATAAATATTAAATTATAAAAATTTAATTATTATAAATTTAAATTTTTAATTTTAAAAATTTAAATTTTAAATTTTAGAAATTTAAATTTTAAATTTTGAAAATATAAATATTAAATTATAAAAATTTAATTATTATAAATTTAAATTTTAAATTTTAAAAATTTAAATTTTAAATTTTAAAAATTAAAATTTTAAATTTTAAAAATTTAAATTTTAAATTTTAGAAATTTAAATATTAAATTTTAAAAATTTAAATATTAAAAATTTAAATTTTTAATATTAAAAATTTAAATATTAAATATTAAAAAATTAAATTTTTAATATTAAAAATTTAAATATTAAATTTTAAAAATTTCAATATTAAAATTTTAAAAATTTAAATATTAATATTTTAAATTTTATATTTTAGAAATTTAAATATTAAGTTTTAAAAATTTAAATATTAAAAATAAAAATTTTAAATTTTGAAAATTTAAATATTAAATTTTAAAAATTTATATATTTAATTTTACAAATTTAAATATTAAATTTTAAAAATTTAAATTTTTAATATTAAAAATTTAAATATTAAATTTTAATAAATTAAATTTTAAATATTAAAAATTTAAATATTAAATTTTAAAAATTTAAATATTAAAATTTTAAAAATTTAAATATTAAAATTTTAAAAATTTAAATATTAAAATTTTAAAAATTTAAATATTAAAATTTTAAATTTTATATTTTAGAAATTTAAATATTAAGTTTTAAAAATTTAAATATTAAAAATTAAAATTTTAAATTTTGAAAATTTAAATATTAAATTTAAAAAATTTAATTACTAAAAATTTAAATTTTAAATTTTAGAAATTTAAATATTAAACTTTAAATATTTAAATATTAAATTTTTAAAATTTAATTATTAAAAAGTTAAATTTTATAATTTAAAAATTTAAATATTATACTTTAAAAGTTTAAATATTGGAAATTTAAATTTTATATTTTAAAAATTTAAATATTAAATTTAAAATATTTAAATACTAAATTTTAAAAATTTAAATTTTAAATTTTGAAAATATAAATATTAAATTATAAAAATTTAATTATTATAAATTTAAATTTTAAATTTTAATAATTTAAATTTTATGTTTGAAAAATTTAAATTTTATATTTTAAAAATTTAAATATTAAAGTTTAATAATTTAAATATTAAAGTTTAAAACTTTAAATATTAAATTTTAAAACTTTATATATTAAAAATTTTAATTTTAAATTTAAAGAATTTGAATATTAAAAATTTAAATTTTAAATATTAAAAATTTAAATATTAAATTTTAGAAATTTAAATATTATATTTTAAAAATTTAAATATTAAAATTTTAAATTTTTAATATTAAAAATTTAAATATTAAATTTTAAAAAATTAAATTTTAAATATTAAAAATTTAAATATTTAATTTTAAAAATTTAAATATTAAAATTTTAAAAATTTAAATATTAAAATTTTAAATTTTATATTTTAGAAATTTAAATATTAAGTTTTAAAAATTTAAATATTAAATTTCAAAAATTTAAATATTAAATTTTAGAAATTTAAATATTAAATTTTAAAAATATAAATATTAAAAATTTAAATTTTAAATTTTAAAAATTTGAATGTTAAAAATTTAAATATTAATATTAAAAATTTAAATAATAAATTTTAAAAATTTTAATTTTATATTTTAAAAATTTAAATATTAAGTTTTAAAAATTTAAAAATTAAAAAGTTAAATTTTGAATTTTAAAAATTTAAATAATAAATTTTGAAAACTTAAATATTAAATTTTAAAAATTTATATATTTAATTTTAGAAATTTAAATATTAAATTTTAAAAAATTAAATATTAAAATTTGAAATTTTATATTTTAGAAATTTAAAAAATAAAAAGTTAAATTATAAATTTTAAAAATTTAAATATTAAATTTTAGATATTTAAATATTAAACTTTAAATATTTAAATATTAAATTTTAAAAATTTAAATATTAAATTTCAAAAATTTAAATATTAAATTTTAGAAATTTAAATATTAAATTTTAAAACTTTATATATTAAAAATTTTAATATTAAATTTAAAAAATTTGAATATTAAAAATTTAAATTTTAAATATTAAAAATTTAAATATTAAATTTTAGAAATTTAAATATTAAATTTTAAAAATTTAAATATTAAAAATTTAACTTTTTAATATTAAAAATTTAAATATTAAATTTTAAATATTAAAAATTTAAATACTAAATTTTAAAAATTTAAATATTAAATTTTAAAAATTTAACTATTAAAATTTTAAATTTTAAAATTTAAAAATTTAAATACTAAATTTTAAAAATTTAACTATTAAAATTTTAAATTTTAAAATTTAAAAATTTAAATACTAAATTTTAAAAATTTAATTATTAATATTTTAAATTTTAAAATTTAAAAATTTAAATACTAAATTTTAAAAATTTAATTATTAAAACTTTAAATTTTAAAATTTAAAAATTTAGATACTAAATTTAAAAAATTTAATTATTAAAGCTTTAAATTTTAAAATTTATAAATTTAAATACTAAATTTTAAAAATTTAATTATTAAAAATTTATATTTTAAATTTTAAAAATTTGAATATAAAAATTTCGATTTTAAATTTTAAAAATTTGAATATTAAATTTTAAAAATTTGAATATTAAATTTTAAAAATTTAAATATTAAATTTTAAAAATTTAAATATTAAATTTTAAAAATTTAAATTTTAAATTTTGAAAATTTAAATATTAAATTTTAAAAATATAATTACTAAAAATTTAAATTTTAAATTTTAGAAATTTAAATATTAAACTTTAAATATTTAAATATTAAATTTGAAAAATTTAAATATTAAAAATTTAAATTTCATATTTTAAAAATTTAAATATTAAATTTTTAAAATTTAATTATTAAAAAGTTAAATTTTATAATTTATAAATTTAAATTTTATATTTTTAAAATTTAAATATTAAAGTTTAATAATTTAAATATTAAAGTTTAAAACTTTAAATATTAAATTTTAAAACTTTATATATTAAAAATTTTAATTTTAAATTTAAAGAATTTGAATATTAAAAATTTAAATTTTAAATATTAAAAATTTAAATATTAAATTTTAGAAATTTAAATATTATATTTTAAAAATTTAAATATTAAAAATTTAAATTTTTAATATTAAAAATTTAAATATTAAATTTTAAAAAATTAAATTTTAAATATTAAAAATTTAAATATTTAATTTTAAAAATTTAAATATTAAAATTTTAAAAATTTAAATATTAAATATTAGAAATTTAAATATTAAATTTTAAAAATTTAAATATTAAAAATTTAAATATTAAATTTTAAAAATTTAAATATTAAAAATTAAAATTTTAAATTTTGAAAATTTAAATATTAAATTTAAAAAATTTAATTATTAAAAAGTTAAATTTTATATTTTAAAAATTTAAATACTAAATTTTAAAAATTTAAATTTTAAATTTTGAAAATATAAATATTAAATTATAAAAATTTAATTATTATAAATTTAAATTTTTAATATTAAAAATTTAAATTTTAAATTTGAAAAATTTAAATTTTAAATTTTAGAAATTTAAATTTTAAATTTTAAAAATTTAAATTTTAAATTTTAAAAATTTAAATGCTAAATTTTAGAAATTTAAATATTAAATTTTAAAAATTTAAATATTAAAAATTTAAATTTTTAATATTAAAAATTTAAATATTAAATTTTAAAAAATTAAATTTTTAATATTAAAAATTTAAATATTAAATTTTAAAAATTTAAATATTAAAATTTTAAAAATTTAAATATTAATATTTTAAATTTTATATTTTAGAAATTTAAATATTAAGTTTTAAAAATTTAAATATTAAAAATAAAAATTTTAAATTTTGAAAATTTAAATATTAAATTTTAAAAATTTATATATTTAATTTTAGAAATTTAAATATTAAATTTTAAAAAATTAAATATTAAAATTTGAAATTTTATATTTTAGAAATTTAAAAAAAAAAAGTTAAATTTTAAATTTTAAAAATTTAAATATTAAATATTAGATATTTAAATATTAAATTTTAAAAATTTAAATATTAAAAATTTAAATATTAAATTTTAAAAATTTAAATTTTTAATATTAAAAATTTAAAGATTAAATTTTAATAAATTAAATTTTAAATATTAAAAAATTTAAAAATTAAATTTTAAAAATTTAAATATTAAAATTTTAAAAATTTAAATATTAAAATTTTAAAAATTTAAATATTAAAATTTTTAATTTTATATTTTAGAAATTTAAATATTAAGTTTTAAAAATTTAAATATTAAAAATTAAAATTTTAAATTTTGTAAATTTAAATATTAAATTTAAAAAATTTAATTACTAAAAATTTAAATTTTAAATTTTAGAAATTTAAATATTAAACTTTAAATATTTAAATATTAAATTTTTAAAATTTAATTATTAAAAAGCTAAATTTTATAATTTAAAAATTTAAATATTATACTTTAAAAGTTTAAATATTGGAAATTTAAATTTTATATTTTAAAAATATAAATATTAAATTTAAAATATTTAAATACTAAATTTTAAAAATTTAAATTTTAAATTTTGAAAATATAAATATTAAATTATAAAAATTTAATTATTATAAATTTAAATTTTAAATTTTAAAAATTTAAATTTTAAGTTTGAAAAATTTAAATTTTATATTTTAAAAATTTAAATATTAAAGTTTAATAATTTAAATATTAAAGTTTAAAACTTTAAATATTAAATTTTAAAACTTTATATATTAAAAATTTTAATTTTAAATTTAAAGAATTTGAATATTAAAAATTTAAATTTTAAATATTAAAAATTTAAATATTAAATTTTAGAAATTTAAATATTATATTTTAAAAATTTAAATATTAAAAATTTAAATTTTTAATATTAAAAATTTAAATATTAAATTTTAAAAAATTAAATTTTAAATATTAAAAATTTAAATATTTAATTTTAAAAATTTAAATATTAAAATTTTAAAAATTTAAATATTAAAATTTTAAATTTTATATTTTAGTAATTTAAATATTAGGTTTTAAAAATTTAAATATTAAATTTCAAAAATTTAAATATTAAATTTTAGAAATTTAAATATTAAATTTTAGAAATTTAAATATTAAATTTTAAAAATTTAAATATTAAAAATTTAAATTTTAAATTTTAAAAATTTGAATGTTAAAAATTTAAATATTAATATTAAAAATTTAAATAATAAATTTTAAAAATTTAAATATTTTATTTTAAAAATTTAAATATTAAAGTTTAAAAATTTAAATATTAAATTTAAAACTTTAAATATTAAATTTTAAAACTTTATATATTAAAAATTTTAATTTTAAATTTAAAAAAATTTGAATATTAAAAATTTAAATTTTAAATATTAAAAATTTAAATATTAAATTTTAGAAATTTAAATATTATATTTTAAAAATTTAAATATTAAAAATTTAAATTTTTAATATTAAAAATTTAAATATTAAGTTTTAAAAAATTAAATTTTAAATATTAAAAATTTAAATATTTAATTTTAAAAATTTAAATATTAAAAGTTTAAAAATTTAAATATTAAAATTTTAAATTTTATATTTTAGAAATTTAAATATTAGGTTTTAAAAATTTAACTATTAAATTTCAAAAATTTAAATATTAAATTTTAGAAATTTAAATATTAAATTTTAAAAATTTAAATATTAAATTTTAGATATTTAAATATTAAACTTTAAATATTTAAATATTAAATTTGAAAAATTTATATATTAAATATTTAAATTTCATATTTTAATTTTAGAAATTTAAATATTAAAAATTTAAATTTTATATTTTAAAAATTTAAATATTAAATTTTAAAAATTTAAATTTTAAATTTTGGAAATATAAATATTAAATTTTAAAAATTTAATTATTATAAATTTAAATTTTGAATTTTAAAAATTTAAATAATAAATTTCGAAAACTTAAATATTAAATTTTAAAAATTTATATATTTAATTTTAGAAATTTAAATATTAAATTTTAAACAATTAAATATTAAAATTTGAAATTTTATATTTTAGAAATTTAAAAAATAAAAAGATAAATTTTAAATTTTAAACATTTAAATATTAAATTTTAGATATTTAAATATTAAACTTTAAATATTTAAATATAAAATTTGAAAAATTTAAATATTAAAAATTTAAATTTCATATTTTAAAAATTTAAATATTAAATTTTAGAAATTTAAATATTAAAAATTTAAATTTTATATTTTAAAAATTTAAATATTAAATTTTAAAAATATAATTATGATAAATTTAAATTTTAAATTTTAAAAATTTAAATTTTAAATTTTAAAAATTTAAATTTTAAAATATAAATTTTAAATTTTAAAAATTTAAATTTTAAATTTTAAAAATTTAAATATTAAATTTTAAAAATTTAAATATTAAAAATTAAAATTTTAAATTTTGAAAATTTAAATATTAAATTTTAAAAATTTAATTAAAAAAAAGTTAAATTTTATATTTTAAAAATTTAAATATTATATTTTAAAAATTTTAATATTTAAAATTTAAATTTTTTATTTTAAAAATTTAAATATTAAAGTTTAAAAATTTAAATATTAGATATTTAAATATTAAATTTTAAATATTTAAATATTAAAAATTTAAATATTAAATTTTAAAAATTTAAATATTAAAAATTTAAATTTTTAATATTAAAAATTTAAATATTAAATTTTAAAAAATTAACTTTTAAATATTAAAAATTTAAATATTAAATTTTAAAAATTTAAATATTAAAATTTTAAAAATTTAAATATTAAAATTTTAAATTTTATATTTTAGAAATTTAAATATTAAGTTTTAAAAATTTAAATATTAAAAATTAAAATTTTAAATTTTGAAAATTTAAATATTAAATTTAAAAAATTTAATTACTAAAAATTTAAATTTTAAATTTTAGAAATTTAAATATTAAACTTTAAATATTTAAATATTAAATTTGAAAAATTTAAATATTAAAAATATAAATTTCATATTTTAAAAATTTAAATAATAAATTTTTAAAATTTAATTATTAAAAAGTTAAATTTTATATTTTAAAAATTTAAATATTATACTTTAAAAGTTTAAATATTTGAAATTTAAATTTTATATTTTAAAAATTTAAATATTAAATTTAAAAAATATAAATACTAAATTTTAAAAATTTAAATTTTAAATTTTGAAAATATAAATATTAAATTATAAAAATTTAATTATTATAAATTTAAATTTTAAATTTTAAAAATTTAAATTTTAAATTTGAAAAATTTAAACTTTAAATTTTAAAAATTTAAATTTTAAATTTTAAAAATTTAAATATTAAATTTTAGAAATTTAAATATTAAACTTTAAATATTTAAATATTAAATTTGAAAAATTTAAATATTAAAAATATAAATTTCATATTTTAAAAATTTAAATATTAAATTTTTAAAATTTAATTATTAAAAAGTTAAATTTTATATTTTAAAAATTTAAATATTAAATTTAAAAAATTTAAATACTAAATTTTAAAAATTTAAATTTTAAATTTTGAAAATATAAATATTAAATTATAAAAATTTAATTATTATAAATTTAAATTTTAAATTTTAAAAATTTAAATTTTAAATTTTAAAAATTAAAATTTTAAATTTTAAAAATTTAAATATTAAATTTTAGAAATTTAAATATTAAATTTTAAAAATTTAAATATTAAAAATTTAAATTTTTAATATTAAAAATTTAAATATTAAATTTTAAAAAATTAAATTTTAAGTATTAAAAATTTAAATATTAAAAATTAAAATTTTAAATTTTGAAAATTTAAATATTAAATTTTAAAAATTTATATATTTAATTTTAGAAATTTAAATATTAAATTTTAAAAAATTAAATATTAAAATTTGAAATTTTATATTTTAGAAATTTAAAAAATAAATAAATAAAAAGTTAAAATTTAAATTTTAAAAATTTAAATATTAAATATTAGAAATTTAAATATTAAATTTTAAAAATTTAAATATTAAAAATTTAAATATTAAATTTTAAAAATTTAAATATTAAAAATTAAAATTTTAAATTTTGAAAATTTATATATTAAATTTAAAAAATTTAATTACTAAAGATTTATATTTTAAATTTTAGAAATTTAAATATTAAACTTTAAATATTTAAATATTAAATTTGAAAAATTTAAATATTAAAAATATAAATTTCATATTTTAAAAATTTAAATATTAAATTTTTAAAATTTAATTATTAAAAAGTTAAATTTTATATTTTAAAAATTTAAATATTATACTTTAAAAGTTTAAATATTTGAAATTTAAATTTTATATTTTAAAAATTTAAATATTAAATTTAAAAAATTTAAATACTAAATTTTAAAAATTTAAATTTTAAATTTTGAAAATATAAATATTAAATTATAAAAATTTAATTATTATAAATTTAAATTTTTAATTTTAAAAATTTAAATTTTAAATTTGAAAAATTTAAATTTTAAATTTTAGAAATTTAAATTTTAAATTTTAAAAATTTAAATTTTAAATTTTAAAAATTTAAATATTAAATTTTAGAAATTTAAATATTAAATTTTAAAAATTTAAATATTAAAAATTTAAATTTTTAATATTAAAAATTTAAATATTAAATATTAAAAAATTAAATTTTTAATATTAAAAATTTAAATATTAAATTTTAAAAATTTCAATATTAAAATTTTAAAAATTTAAATATTAATATTTTAAATTTTATATTTTAGAAATTTAA
Organism: Aethina tumida; assembly: GCF_024364675.1. NCBI lineage: Eukaryota > Metazoa > Arthropoda > Insecta > Coleoptera > Nitidulidae > Aethina > Aethina tumida. The sequence goes on along the minus strand of NC_065435.1, from coordinate 17,911,363 downwards.
ATATTAAGTTTTAAAAATTTAAATATTAAAAATAAAAATTTTAAATTTTGAAAATTTAAATATTAAATTTTAAAAATTTATATATTTAATTTTAGAAATTTAAATATTAAATTTTAAAAATTTAAATTTTTAATATTAAAAATTTAAATATTAAATTTTAATAAATTAAATTTTAAATATTAAAAATTTAAATATTAAATTTTAAAAATTTAAATATTAAAATTTTAAAAATTTAAATATTAAAATTTTAAAAATTTAAATATTAAAATTTTAAATTTTATATTTTAGAAATTTAAATATTAAGTTTTAAAAATTTAAATATTAAAAATTAAAATTTTAAATTTTGAAAATTTAAATATTAAATTTAAAAAATTTAATTACTAAAAATTTAAATTTTAAATTTTAGAAATTTAAATATTAAACTTTAAATATTTAAATATTAAATTTTTAAAATTTAATTATTAAAAAGTTAAATTTTATAATTTAAAAATTTAAATATTATACTTTAAAAGTTTAAATATTGGAAATTTAAATTTTATATTTTAAAAATTTAAATAATAAATTTAAAATATTTAAATACTAAATTTTAAAAATTTAAATTTTAAATTTTGAAAATATAAATATTAAATTATAAAAATTTAATTATTATAAATTTAAATTTTAAATTTTAAAAATTTAAATTTTATGTTTGAAAAATTTAAATTTTATATTTTAAAAATTTAAATATTAAAGTTTAATAATTTAAATATTAAAGTTTAAAACTTTAAATATTAAATTTTAAAACTTTATATATTAAAAATTTTAATTTTAAATTTAAAGAATTTGAATATTAAAAATTTAAATTTTAAATATTAAAAATTTAAATATTAAATTTTAGAAATTTAAATATTATATTTTAAAAATTTAAATATTAAAATTTTAAATTTTTAATATTAAAAATTTAAATATTAAATTTTAAAAAATTAAATTTTAAATATTAAAAATTTAAATATTTAATTTTAAAAATTTAAATATTAAAATTTTAAAAATTTAAATATTAAAATTTTAAATTTTATATTTTAGAAATTTAAATATTAAGTTTTAAAAATTTAAATATTAAATTTCAAAAATTTAAATATTAAATTTTAGAAATTTAAATATTAAATTTTAGAAATTTAAATATTAAATTTTAAAAATATAAATATTAAAAATTTAAATTTTAAATTTTAAAAATTTGAATGTTAAAAATTTAAATATTAATATTAAAAATTTAAATAATAAATTTTAAAAATTTTAATTTTATATTTTAAAAATTTAAATATTAAGTTTTAAAAATTTAAAAATTAAAAAGTTAAATTTTGAATTTTAAAAATTTAAATAATATATTTTGAAAACTTAAATATTAAATTTTAAAAATTTATATATTTAATTTTAGAAATTTAAATATTAAACTTTAAAAAATTAAATATTAAAATTTGAAATTTTATATTTTAGAAATTTAAAAAATAAAAAGTTAAATTATAAATTTTAAAAATTTAAGTATTAAATTTTAGATATTTAAATATTAAACTTTAAATATTTAAATATTAAATTTTAAAAATTTAAATATTCAATTTCAAAAATTTAAATATTAAATTTTAGAAATTTAAATATTAAATTTTAAAACTTTATATATTAAAAATTTTAATATTAAATTTAAAAAATTTGAATATTAAAAATTTAAATTTTAAATATTAAAAATTTAAATATTAAATTTTAGAAATTTAAATATTAAATTTTAAAAATTTAAATATTAAAAATTTAACTTTTTAATATTAAAAATTTAAATATTAAATTTTAAATATTAAAAATTTAAATACTAAATTTTAAAAATTTAAATATTAAATTTTAAAAATTTAACTATTAAAATTTTAAATTTTAAAATTTAAAAATTTAAATACTAAATTTTAAAAATTTAACTATTAAAATTTTAAATTTTAAAATTTAAAAATTTAAATACTAAATTTTAAAAATTTAATTATTAAAATTTTAAATTTTAAAATTTAAAAATTTAAATACTAAATTTTAAAAATTTATTTATTAAAACTTTAAATTTTAAAATTTTAAAATTTAAATTTTAAAATTTAAAAATTTAAATTTTAAAATTTAAAAATTTAAATTTTAAAATTTAAAAATTTAAATACTAAATTTTAAAAATTTAATTATTAAAACTTTAAATTTAAAAATTTAAATACTAAATTTAAAAATTTAAATACTAAATTTTAAAAATTTAATTATTAAAACTTTTAATTTTAAAATTTAAATATTTAAATACTAAATTTTAAAAATTTAATTATTAAAACTTTAAATTTTAAAATTTAAATGTTTAAATACTACTTTCCAAAATTTTAATTATTAAAAAGCTATAAATTTTAAAATTTATAAATTTAAATACTAAATTTTAAAAATTTAAATATTGACTTTTAAAAATTTAAATATTAAAAATTTAAATTTCATATTTTAAAAATTTAAAAATTAAATTTTTAAAATTTAATTATTAAAAAGTTAAATTTTATATTTTAAAAATTTAAATATTATATTTTAAAAATTTAAATATTATATTTTAAAAATTTAAATATTAAATTTTAAAAATTTAAATATTAAATTTTAAAAATTTAATTATTAAATTTTAAAATTTTAATTAATAAAAATTTAAATTTTAAATTTTAAAAATTTAAATATTAAATTTTAAAAATTTAACTATTAAAATTTTAAATTTTAAAATTTAAAAATTTAAATACTAAATTTTAAAAATTTAACTATTAAAATTTTAAATTTTAAAATTTAAAAATTTAAATACTAAATTTTAAAAATTTAATTATTAAAATTTTAAATTTTAAAATTTAAAAATTTAAATACTAAATTTTAAAAATTTAATTATTAAAACTTTAAATTTTAAAATTTAAAAATTTAGATACTAAATTTAAAAAATTTAATTATTAAAGCTTTAAATTTTAAAATTTATAAATTTAAGTACTAAATTTTAAAAATTTAATTATTAAAAATTTATATTTTAAATTTTAAAAATTTGAATATAAAAATTTCGATTTTAAATTTTAAAAATTTGAATATTAAATTTTAAAAATTTGAATATTAAATTTTAAAAATTTAAATATTAAATTTTAAAAATTTAAATATTAAATTTTAAAAATTTAAATTTTAAATTTTGAAAATTTAAATAAAAAATTTTAAAAATATAATTACTAAAAATATAAATTTTAAATTTTAGAAATTTAAATATTAAACTTTAAATATTTAAATATTAAATTTGAAAAATTTAAATATTAAAAATTTAAATTTCATATTTTAAAAATTTAAATATTAAATTTTTAAAATTTAATTATTAAAAAGTTAAATTTTATAATTTATAAATTTAAATTTTATATTTTCTAAAATTTAATATTAAAAATTTAAATATTAAACTTTAAATATTTAAATATTAAATTTGAAAAATTTAAATATTAAAAATTTAAATTTCATATTTTAAAAATTTAAATATTAAATTTTTAAAATTTAATTATTAAAAAGTTAAATTTTATAATTTATAAATTTAAATTTTATATTTTCTAAAATTTAATATTAAAAATTTAAATATTAAATTTTAGAAATTTAAATATTATATTTTAAAAATTTAAATATTAAAAATTTAAATTTTTAATATTAAAAATTTAAATATTAAATTTTAAAAAATTAAATTTTAAATATTAAAAATTTGAATATTTAATTTTAAAAATTTAAATATTAAAATTTTAAAAATTTAAATATTAAATATTAGAAATTTAAATATTAAATTTTAAAAATTTAAATATTAAAAATTTAAATATTAAATTTTAAAAATTTAAATATTAAAAATTAAAATTTTAAATTTTGAAAATTTAAATATTAAATTTAAAAAATTTAATTACTAAAGATTTATATTTTAAATTTTAGAAATTTAAATATTAAACTTTAAATATTTAAATATTAAATTTGAAAAATTTAAATATTAAAAATATAAATTTCATATTTTAAAAATTTAAATATTAAATTTTTAAAATTTAATTATTAAAAAGTTAAATTTTATATTTTAAAAATTTAAATACTAAATTTTAAAAATTTAAATTTTAAATTTTGAAAATATAAATATTAAATTATAAAAATTTAATTATTATAAATTTAAATTTTTAATATTAAAAATTTAAATTTTAAATTTGAAAAATTTAAATTTTAAATTTTAGAAATTTAAATTTTAAATTTTAAAAATTTAAATTTTAAATTTTAAAAATTTAAATATTAAATTTTAGAAATTTAAATATTAAATTTTAAAAATTTAAATATTAAAAATTTAAATTTTTAATATTAAAAATTTAAATATTAAATTTTAAAAAATTAAATTTTTAATATTAAAAATTTAAATATTAAATTTTAAAAATTTAAATTTTAAAATTTTAAAAATTTAAATATTAATATTTTAAATTTTATATTTTAGAAATTTAAATATTAAGTTTTAAAAATTTAAATATTAAAAATAAAAATTTTAAATTTTGAAAATTTAAATATTAAATTTTAAAAATTTATATATTTAATTTTAGAAATTTAAATATTAAATTTTAAAAAATTAAATATTAAAATTTGAAAGTTGAAAGTTAAATTTTAAATTTTAAAAATTTAAATATTAAATATTAGATATTTAAATATTAAATTTTAAAAATTTAAATATTAAAAATTTAAATATTAAATTTTAAAAATTTAAATTTTTAATATTAAAAATTTAAATATTAAATTTTAATAAATTAAATTTTAAATATTAAAAATTTAAAAATTAAATTTTAAAAATTTAAATATTAAAATTTTAAAAATTTAAATTTTAAAATTTTAAAAATTTAAATATTAAAATTTTTAATTTTATATTTTAGAAATTTAAATATTAAGTTTTAAAAATTTAAATATTAAAAATTAAAATTTTAAATTTTGTAAATTTAAATATTAAATTTAAAAAATTTAATTACTAAAAATTTAAATTTTAAATTTTAGAAATTTAAATATTAAACTTTAAATATTTAAATATTAAATTTTTAAAATTTAATTATTAAAAAGTTAAATTTTATAATTTAAAAATTTAAATATTATACTTTAAAAGTTTAAATATTGGAAATTTAAATTTTACATTTTAAAAATTTAAATATTAAATTTAAAATATTTAAATACTAAATTTTAAAAATTTAAATTTTAAATTTTGAAAATATAAATATTAAATTATAAAAATTTAATTATTATAAATTTAAATTTTAAATTTTAAAAATTTAAATTTTAAGTTTGAAAAATTTAAATTTTATATTTTAAAAATTTAAATATTAAAGTTTAATAATTTAAATATTAAAGTTTAAAACTTTAAATATTAAATTTTAAAACTTTATATATTAAAAATTTTAATTTTAAATTTAAAGAATTTGAATATTAAAAATTTAAATTTTAAATATTAAAAATTTAAATATTAAATTTTAGAAATTTAAATATTATATTTTAAAAATTTAAATATTAAAAATTTAAATTTTTAATATTAAAAATTTAAATATTAAATTTTAAAAAATTAAATTTTACATATTAAAAATTTAAATATTTAATTTTAAAAATTTATATATTAAAATTTTAAAAATTTAAATATTAAAATTTTAAATTTTATATTTTAGAAATTTAAATATTAAGTTTTAAAAATTTAAATATTAAATTTCAAAAATTTAAATATTAAATTTTAGAAATTTAAATATTAAATTTTAAAAATTTAAATATTAAAAATTTAAATTTTAAATTTTAAAAATTTGAATGTTAAAAATTTAAATATTAATATTAAAAATTTAAATAATAAATTTTAAAAATTTTAATTTTATATTTTAAAAATTTAAATATTAAGTTTTAAAAATTTAAAAATTAAAAAGTTAAATTTTGAATTTTAAAAATTTAAATAATAAATTTTGAAAACTTAAATATTAAATTTTAAAAATTTATATATTTAATTTTAGAAATTTAAATATTAAATTTTAAAAAATTAAATATTAAAATTTGAAATTTTATATTTTAGAAATTTAAAAAATAAAAAGTTAAATTATAAATTTTAAAAATTTAAATATTAAATTTTAGATATTTAAATATTAAACTTTAAATATTTAAATATTAAATTTTAAAAATTTAAATATTAAATTTCAAAAATTTAAATATTAAATTTTGGAAATTTTAATATTAAATTTTAAAACTTTATATATTAAAAATTTTAATATTAAATTTAAAAAATTTGAATATTAAAAATTTAAATTTTAAATATTAAAAATTTAAATTTTAAATATTAAAAATTTAAATATTAAATTTTAGAAATTTAAATATTAAATTTTAAAAATTTAAATATTAAAAATTTAACTTTTTAATATTAAAAATTTAAATATTAAATTTTAAATATTAATAATTTAAATACTAAATTTTAAAAATTTAAATATTAAATTTTAAAAATTTAACTATTAAAATTTTAAATTTTAAAATTTAAAAATTTAAATACTAAATTTTAAAAATTTAACTATTAAAATTTTAAATTTTAAAATTTAAAAATTTAAATACTAAATTTTAAAAATTTAATTATTAAAATTTTAAATTTTAAAATTTAAAAATTTAAATACTAAATTTTAAAAATTTAATTATTAAAACTTTAAATTTTAAAATTTAAAAATTTAGATACTAAATTTAAAAAATTTAATTATTAAAGCTTTAAATTTTAAAATTTATAAATTTAAATACTAAATTTTAAAAATTTAATTATTAAAAATTTATATTTTAAATTTTAAAAATTTGAATATAAAAATTTCGATTTTAAATTTTAAAAATTTGAATATTAAATTTTAAAAATTTGAATATTAAATTTTAAAAATTTAAATATTAAATTTTAAAAATTTAAATATTAAATTTTAAAAATTTAAATTTTAAATTTTGAAAATTTATATATTAAATTTTAAAAATTTAATTACTAAAAATTTAAATTTTAAATTTTAGAAATTTAAATATTAAACTTTAAATATTTAAATATTAAATTTGAAAAATTTAAATATTAAAAATTTAAATTTCATATTTTAAAAATTTAAATATTAAATTTTTAAAATTTAATTATTAAAAAGTTAAATTTTATAATTTATAAATTTAAATTTTATATTTTAAAAATTTAAATATTAAAGTTTAATAATTTAAATATTAAAGTTTAAAACTTTAAATATTAAATTTTAAAACTTTATATATTAAAAATTTTAATTTTAAATTTAAAGAATTTGAATATTAAAAATTTAAATTTTAAATATTAAAAATTTAAATATTAAATTTTAGAAATTTAAATATTATATTTTAAAAATTTAAATATTAAAAATTTAAATTTTTAATATTAAAAATTTAAATATTAAATTTTAAAAAATTAAATTTTAAATATTAAAAATTTAAATATTTAATTTTAAAAATTTAAATATTAAAATTTTAAAAATTTAAATATTAAAATTTTAAATTTTATATTTTAGAAATTTAAAAATTAAATTTTAACAATTTAAATATTAAATTTCAAAAATTTAAATAATAAATATTAAAAAGTTAAATATTAAATTTAAAAAATTTAAATATTAAAAATTAAAATTTTAAATTTTAAAAATTTGAATATTAACAATTTAAATATTAATATAAAAAATTTAAATATTAAATTTTAAAAATTTTAATTTTATATTTTAAAAATTTAAATATTATATTCTAAAATTTTAAAAATTATAAATTTAAATTTTTAATATTAAAAATTTAAATATTAAATTTTAAAAAATTAAATTTTATATATTAAAAATTTAAATATTATATATTAAAAATTTAAATATTAAAATTTTAAAAATTTAAATATTAAAATTTTAAATTTTATAGTTTAGAAATATAAATATTAAGTTTTAACAATTTAAAAATTAAATTTCAAAAATTTAAATATTAAATATTAAAATGTTAAATATTAAATTTTAAAAATTTAAATATTAAATTTTAAAAATTTAAATTTTAAATTTGGAAAATATAAATATTAAATTTTAAAAATTTAATTATTATAAATTTAAATTTTATATTTTAAAAATTTAAATATTAAAAATTTAAATTTTTAATATTAAAAATTTAAATATTAAATTTTAAAAAATTAAATTTTAAATATTAAACATTTAAATATTAATTAATTTTAAAAATTTAAATATTAAAATTTTAAAAATTTAAATATTAAAATTTTAAATTTTATATTTTAGAAATTTAAATATTAGGTTTTAAAAATTTAACTATTAAATTTCAAAAATTTAAATATTAAATTTTAGAAATTTAAATATTAAATTTTAAAAATTTAAATATTAAATTTTAAAAATTTAAATATTAAAAATTTAAATTTTAAATTTTAAAAATTCGAATGTTAAAAATTTAAATATTAATATTAAAAATTTAAATAATAAATTTTAAAAATTTTAATTTTATATTTTAAAAATTTAAATATTAAGTTTTAAAAATTTAAAAATTAAAAAGTTAAATTTTGAATTTTAAAAATTTAAATAATAAATTTTGAAAACTTAAATATTAAATTTTAAAAATTTATATATTTAATTTTGGAAATTTAAATATTAAATTTTAAACAATTAAATATTAAAATTCGAAATTTTATATTTTAGAAATTTAAAAAATAAAAAGTTAAATTTTAAATTTTAAAAATTTAAATTTTAAACTTTAAAAATTTAAATTTTAAATTTTAAAAATTTAAATTTTAAATTTTAAAAATTTAAATATTTAAATTTTAAAAATTTAAATATTAAAATTACAAAAATTTAAATATTAAAATTTTAAATTTTATATTTTAGAAATTTAAATATTAAATTTTAAAAATTTAAATATTAAAAATTTAAATTTTTAATATTAAAAATTTAAATATTAAATTTTAAAAATTTAAATATTAAAATTTTAAAAATTTAAATATTAAAATTTTAAAAATTTATATATTAAAATTATAAAAATTTAAATATTAAAATTTTAAATTTTATATTTTAGAAATTTAAATATTAAGTTTTAACAATTTAAATAATAAATTTCAAAAATTTAAATATTAAATATTAAAAAGTTAAATATTAAATTTTAAAAATTTAAATATTAAATTTTAAAAATTTGAATTTTAAATTTTGAAAATATAAATTTTAAATTTTAAAAATTTAATTATTATAAATTTAAATTTTAAATTTTAAAAATTTAAATTTTAAACTTTAAAAATTTGAATATTAACAATTAAAATTTTAAATTTTGAAAATTTAAATATTAAATTTTAAAAATTTAATTACTGAAAATTTAAATTTTAAATTTTAGAAATTTAAATATTAAACTTTAAATATTTAAATATTAAATTTGAAAAATTTAAATATTAAAAATTTAAATTTCATGTTTTAAAAATTTAAATATTAAATTTTAAAAATTTGAATTTTAAATTTTGAAAATATAAATATTAAATTTTAAAAATTTAATTATTATAAATTTAAATTTTAAATTTTAAAAATTTAAATTTTAAACTTTAAAAATTTGAATATTAACAATTAAAATTTTAAATTTTGAAAATTTAAATATTAAATTTTAAAAATTTAATTACTGAAAATTTAAATTTTAAATTTTAGAAATTTAAATATTAAACTTTAAATATTTAAATATTAAATTTGAAAAATTTAAATATTAAAAATTTAAATTTCATGTTTTAAAAATTTAAATATTAAATTTTTAAAATATAATTATTAAAAAGTTAAATTTTATATTTTAAAAATTTAAATATTATATTTTAAAAATTTAAATATTGAAAATTTAAATTTTATATTTTAAAAATTTAAAGATTAAAATTTAAACCTTTAAATATTAAATTTTAAAACTTTATATATTAAAAATTTTAATTTTAATTTTAAAAAAATTGAATATTAAAAATTTAAATTTTAAATATTAAAAATTTAAATTTTAGAAATTTAAATATTAAATTTTTAAAATATAATTTTTAAAAAGTTAAATTTTATATTTTAAAAATTTAAATATTATATTTTAAAAATTTAAATATTAAAAATTTAAATTTTAAATTTTAAAAATTTGTGTATTAAAAATTTAAATATTAATATTAAAAATTTAAGTATTATATTTTAAAAATTTTAATTTTATATTTTAAAAATTTAAATATTACATTTTAAAAATTTAAAAGTTAAAAATTTAAATTTTGAATTTTAAAAATTTAAATAATAAATTTTGATAATTTAAATATTAAATTTTAAAAATTTATATATTTAATTTTAGAAATTTAAATATTAAATTTTAAAAATTTAAATATTAAATTTCAAAAATTTAAATATTAAATTTTAGAAATTTTTAATTTAATTTAATTTTTTTAATTTAAATATTAAAATTATAAAAATTTAAATATTAAAATTTTATATTTTAGAAATTTAAATATTAAATTTAAATAATTTAAATAATAAATTTCAAAAATTTAAATATTAAATATTAAAAAGTTAAATATTAAATTTTAAAAATTTGAATTTTAAATTTTGAAAATATAAATATTAAATTTTAAAAATTTAATTATTATAAATTTAAATTTTAAAAATTTATATTTTAAACTTTAAAAATTTGAATATTAACAATTAAAATTTTAAATTTTGAAAATTTAAATATTAAATTTTAAAAATTTAATTACTGAAAATTTAAATTTTAAATTTTAGAAATTTAAATATTAAACTTTATATATTTAAATATTAAATTTGAAAAATTTAAATATTAAATATTTAAATTTCATGTTTTAAAAATTTACTTATTAAATTTTTAAAATATAATTATTAAAAAGTTAAATTTTATATTTTAAAAATTTAAATATTATATTTTAAAAATTTAAATATTGAAAATTTAAATTTTATATTTAAAAAATTTAAATATTAAAGTTTAAAACTTTAAATATTAAATTTTAAAACTTTATATATTAAAAATTTTAATTTTAATTTTAAAAAAATTGAATATGAAAAATTTAAATTTTAAATATTAAAAATTTAAATATTAAATTTTAGAAATTTAAATATTAAATTTTTAAATTATAATTATTAAAAAGTTAAATTTTATATTTTAAAAATTTAAATATTATATTTTAAAAATTTAAATATTAAAAAATTTAAATTTTAAATTTTAAAAATTTGAGTATTAAAAATTTAAATATTAATATTAAAAATTTAAATATTATATTTTAAAAATTTTAATTTTATATTTTAAAAATTTAAATAATAAATTTTGAAAATTTAAATATTAAATTTTAAAAATTTATATATTTAATTTTAGAAATTTAAATATTAAATTTTAAAAAATTAAATTCTAAATATTAAAAATTTAAATATTAAATTTTAAAAATTTAAATATTAAAATTTTAAAAATTTAAATATTAAAATTTTAAAAATTTAATATTAAAATTTTAAATTTTATATTTTAGAAATTTAAATATTAAATTTTAAAAATTTAAATATTAAATTTCAAAAATTTAAATATTAAATTTTAGAAATTTAAATTTTAAATTTTAAAAATTTAAATATTAAATTTTAAAAATTTATATTTTATAAATTTAAATATTAAAAATTTAAATATTAAATTTTAAAAATTTAAATTTTAAATTTTGAAAATAAAAATATTAAATTTTAAAAATTTAATTATTATAAATTTAAATTTTAAATTTTAAAAATTTAAATATTAAATTTTAAAAATTTAAATATTAAATTTCAAAAATTTAAATATTAAATTTTAGAAATTTAAATATTAAATTTTAACAATTTAAATATTAAAAATTTAAATTTTTAATATTAAAAATTTAAATATTAAATTTTAAAAAATTAAATTTTAAATATTAAAAATTTAAATATTAAATTTTATAAATTTAAATTTTAAATTTTTAAAAATTTAAATTTTAAATTTTAAAAATTTAAATATTAAATTTTAAAAATTTAAATATTAAAACTTAAAATTTTAAATTTTGAAAATTTAAATATTAAATTTTAGAAATTTAAATATTAAATTTTAACAATTTAAATATTAAAAATTTAAATTTTTAATATTAAAAATTTAAATATTAAATTTTAAAAAATTAAATTTTAAATATTAAAAATTTAAATATTAAATTTTATAAATTTAAATTTTAAATTTTAAAAATTTAAATTTTAAATTTTAAAAATTTAAATATTAAATTTTAAAAATTTAAATATTAAAATTTTAAAAATTTAAATATTAAAATTTTAAAAATTTATATATTAAAATTAGAAAAACTTAAATATTAAAATTTTAAATTTTATATTTTAGAAATTTAAATATTAAGTTTTAACAATTTAAATAATAAATTTCAAAAATTTAAATATTAAATATTAAAAAGATAAATATTAAATTTTAAAAATTTAAATATTAAATTTTAAAAATTTGAATTTTAAATTTTGAAAATATAAATTTTAAATTTTAAAAATTTAATTATTATAAATTTAAATTTTAAATTTTAAAAATTTAAATTTTAAACTTTAAAAATTTGAATATTAACAATTAAAATTTTAAATTTTGAAAATTTAAATATTAAATTTTAAAAATTTAATTACTGAAAATTTAAATTTTAAATTTTAGAAATTTAAATATTAAACTTTAAATATTTAAATATTAAATTTGAAAAATTTAAATATTAAAAATTTAAATTTCATGTTTTAAAAATTTAAATATTAAATTTTAAAAATTTGAATTTTAAATTTTGAAAATATAAATATTAAATTTTAAAAATTTAATTATTATAAATTTAAATTTTAAATTTTAAAAATTTAAATTTTAAACTTTAAAAATTTGAATATTAACAATTAAAATTTTAAATTTTGAAAATTTAAATATTAAATTTTAAAAATTTAATTACTGAAAATTTAAATTTTAAATTTTAGAAATTTAAATATTAAACTTTAAATATTTAAATATTAAATTTGAAAAATTTAAATATTAAAAATTTAAATTTCATGTTTTAAAAATTTAAATATTAAATTTTTAAAATATAATTATTAAAAAGTTAAATTTTATATTTTAAAAATTTAAATATTATATTTTAAAAATTTAAATATTGAAAATTTAAATTTTATATTTTAAAAATTTAAATATTAAAATTTAAAACTTTAAATATTAAATTTTAAAACTTTATATATTAAAAATTTTAATTTTAATTTTAAAAAAATTGAATATTAAAAATTTAAATTTTAAATATTAAAAATTTAAATTTTAGAAATTTAAATATTAAATTTTTAAAATATAATTTTTAAAAAGTTAAATTTTATATTTTAAAAATTTAAATATTATATTTTAAAAATTTAAATATTAAAAATTTAAATTTTAAATTTTAAAAATTTGAGTATTAAAAATTTAAATATTAATATTAAAAATTTAAGTATTATATTTTAAAAATTTTAATTTTATATTTTAAAAATTTAAATATTAAATTTTAAAAATTTAAAAGTTAAAAATTTAAATTTTGAATTTTAAAAATTTAAATAATAAATTTTGATAATTTAGATATTAAATTTTAAAAATTTATATATTTAATTTTAGAAATTTAAATATTAAATTTTAAAAATTTAAATATTAAATTTCAAAAATTTAAATATTAAATTTTAGAAATTTTTAATTTAATTTAATTTTTTTAATTTAAATATTAAAATTATAAAAATTTAAATATTAAAATTTTATATTTTAGAAATTTAAATATTAAATTTAAATAATTTAAATAATAAATTTCAAAAATTTAAATATTAAATATTAAAAAGTTAAATATTAAATTTTAAAAATTTGAATTTTAAATTTTGAAAATATAAATATTAAATTTTAAAAATTTAATTATTATAAATTTAAATTTTAAAAATTTATATTTTAAACTTTAAAAATTTGAATATTAACAATTAAAATTTTAAATTTTGAAAATTTAAATATTAAATTTTAAAAATTTAATTACTGAAAATTTAAATTTTAAATTTTAGAAATTTAAATATTAAACTTTATATATTTAAATATTAAATTTGAAAAATTTTAATATTAAAAATTTAAATTTCATGTTTTAAAAATTTAAATATTAAATTTTTAAAATATAATTATTAAAAAGTTAAATTTTATATTTTAAAAATTTAAATATTATATTTTAAAAATTTAAATATTGAAAATTTAAATTTTATATTTTAAAAATTTAAATATTAAAGTTTAAAACTTTAAATATTATATTTTAAAACTTTATATATTAAAAATTTTAATTTTAATTTTAAAAAAATTGAATATGAAAAATTTAAATTTTAAATATTAAAAATTTAAATATTAAATTTTAGAAATTTAAATATTAAATTTTTAAAATATAATTATTAATAAGTTAAATTTTATATTTTAAAAATTTAAATATTATATTTTAAAAATTTAAATATTAAAAAATTTAAATTTTAAATTTTAAAAATTTGAGTATTAAAAATTTAAATATTAATATTAAAAATTTAAATATTATATTTTAAAAATTTTAATTTTATATTTTAAAAATTTAAATAATAAATTTTGAAAATTTAAATATTAAATTTTAAAAATTTATATATTTAATTTTAGAAATTTAAATATTAAATTTTAAAAATTTAAATATTAAAAATTTAAATTTTTAATATTAGAAATTTAAATATTAAATTTTAAAAAATTAAATTTTAAATATTAAAAATTTAAATATTAAATTTTAAAAATTTAAATATTAAAATTTTAAAAATTTAAATATTAAAATTTTAAAAATTTAATATTAAAATTTTAAATTTTATATTTTAGAAATTTAAATATTAAATTTTAAAAATTTAAATATTAAATTTCAAAAATTTAAATATTAAATTTTAGAAATTTAAATTTTAAATTTTAAAAATTTAAATATTAAATTTTAAAAATTTATATTTTATAAATTTAAATATTAAAAATTTAAATATTAAATTTTAAAAATTTAAATTTTAAATTTTGAAAATAAAAATATTAAATTTTAAAAATTTAATTATTATAAATTTAAATTTTAAATTTTAAAAATTTAAATATTAAATTTTAAAAATTTAAATATTAAATTTCAAAAATTTAAATATTAAATTTTAGAAATTTAAATATTAAATTTTAACAATTTAAATATTAAAAATTTAAATTTTTAATATTAAAAATTTAAATATTAAATTTTAAAAAATTAAATTTTAAATATTAAAAATTTAAATATTAAATTTTATAAATTTAAATTTTAAATTTTAAAAATTTAAATTTTAAATTTTAAAAATTTAAATATTAAATTTTAAAAATTTAAATATTAAAAATTAAAATTTTAAATTTTGAAAATATAAATATTAAATTTTAAAAATTTAATTACTAAAAATTTAAATTTTAAATTTTAGAAATTTAAATATTGAACTTTAAATATTTAAATATTAAATTTGAAAAATTTAAATATTAAAAATTTAAATTTCATATTTTAAAAATTTAATTATTAAATTTTTAAAATTTAATTATTAAAAAGTTAAATTTTATAATTTATAAATTTAAATATTATATTTTAAAAATTTAAATATTGAAAATTTAAATTTTAAATTTTAAAAATTTAAATGATTATATATTAAAAATTTTAATTTTAAATTTAAAAAATTTGAATATTAAAAATTTAAATTTTAAATATTAAAAATTTAAATATTAAATTTTATAAATTTAAATATTAAATTTTAAAAATTTAGATTTTAAATTTTAAAAATTTAAATTTTAAATTTTAAAATTTTAAATATTAAATTCTAAAAAGTTAAATATTAAAAATTAAACTTTTTAAAATTTAATTATTTTAATTAAAAATTTTTAAAATTTAATTATTAAAAAGTTAAATTTTATAATTTAAAAATTTAAATATTATATTTTAAAAATTTAAATATTGAAAATTTAAATTTTAAATTTTAAAAATTTAAATTATTATATATTAAAAATTTTAATTTTAAATTTAAAAAATTTGAATATTAAAAATTTAAATTTTAAATATTAAAAATTTAAATATTAAATTTTATAAATTTAAATATTAAATTTTAAAAATTTAAATTTTAAATTTTAAAAATTTAAATTTTAAATTTTAAAAATTTAAATATTAAATTCTAAAAAGTTAAATATTAAAAATTAAACTTTTAAATTTTGAAAATTTAAATATTAAATTTTAAAAATTTAATTACTAAAAATTTAAATTTTAAATTTTAGAAATTTAAATATTAAACTTCAAATATTTAAAAATTAAATTTGAAAAATTTAAATATTAAAAATTTAAATTTCATATTTTAAAAATTTAATTATTAAATTTTTAAAATTTAATTATTAAAAAGTTAAATTTTATAATTTAAAAATTTAAATATTATATTTTAAAAATTTAAATATTAAAATTATAAAAATTTAAATATTAAAGTTTAAAAATTTAAATATTAAACTTTAAAACTTTATATTTTAAAAATTTTAATTTTAAATTTAAAAAATTTGAATATTAAAAATTTAAATTTTAAATATTAAAAATTTAAATATTAAATTTTAAAAATTTAAATATTAAAAATTTAAATTTTTAATATTAAAAATTTAAATTTTTAATATTAAAAATTTAAATTTTTAATATTAAAAATTTTAATTTTATATTTTAAAAATTTAAATATTAAATTTTAAAAATTAAAATAATAAATTTTGAAAATTTAAATATTAAATTTTAAAAAATTAAATTTTAAATATTATAAATTTAAATATTAAATTTTAGAAATTTAAATATGTAATTTTAAAAATTTAAATATTAAATTTTGAAAATAAAAATTTTAAATTCTAAAAATTTAATTATTATAAATTTAAATTTTAAATTTTAAAAATTTAATTATTAAATTTTAAAAATTTAAATATTAAAATTTTAAATTTTATATTTTAGAAATTTAAATATTAAATTTTAAAAATTTAAATATTAAAAATTTTAATTTTTAATATTAAAAATTTAAATATTAAATTTTAATAAATTTAATTTTAAATATTAAAAATTTAAATATTAAATTTTAAAAATTTAAATATTAAAATTTTAAAAATTTAAATATTAAAATTTTAAATTTTTTATATTAGAAATTTAAATATTAAATTTTAAAAATTTAAATATTAAAAATTTAAATATTAAATTTTAAAAATTTAAATTTTACATTTTAAAAATTTAAATTTTAAAATTTAAAAATTTAAATTTTAAATTTTAAAAATTTAAATATTAAATTCTAAAAATTTAAATATTAAAAATTAAAATTTTAAATTTTGAAAATTTAAATATTAAATTTTAAAAATTTAATTACCAAAAATTTAAATTTTAAATTTTAGAAATTTAAATATTAAACTTCAGATATTTAAATATTAAATTTGAAAAATTTAAATATTAAAAATTTAAATGTCATATTTTAAAAATTTAATTTTTAAATTTTTAAAATTTAATTATTAAAAAGTTAAATTTTATAATTTAAAAATTTAAATATTATATTTTAAAAATTTAAATATTAAAATTTCAAAAATTTAAATATTAAAGTTTAAAAATTTAAATATTAAATTTTAAAACTTTATATTTTAAAAATTTTAATTTTAAATTTAAAAAATTTGAATATTAAAAATTTAAATTTTAATTATTAAAAATTTAAATATTAAATTTTAAAAATTTAAATATTAAATATTTAAATATTAAATTTTAAAAAATTAAATTTTAAATATTAAAAATTTAAATGTTAAATTTTAGAAATTTAAATATTAAATTTTAAAATTTAAATATTAAAAATTTAAATTTTGAATTTTAAAAATTTAAATATTAAATTTTTAAAATTTAAATATTAAATTTCAAAAATTTAAATATTAAATTTTAGAAATTTAAATATTAAAAATTTATATTTCATATTTTAAAAATTTAAATATTAAATTTTTAAAATATAATTATTAATAAGTTAAATTTTATATTTTAAAAATTTAAATATTATATTTTAAAAATTCAAATATTGAAAATTTAAATTTTATATTTTAAAAATTTAAATATTAAAGTTTAAAACTTTAAATATTAAATTTTAAAACTTTATATATTAAAAATTTTAATTTTAATTTTAAAAAAATTGAAAATTAAAAATTTAAATTTTAAATATTAAAAATTTAAATATTAAATTTTAAAAATTTATATATTTAATTTTAGAAATTTAAATATTAAATTTTAAAAATTTAAATATTAAAAATTTAAATTTTTAATATTAAAAATTTAAATATTAAATTTTAAAAAATTAAATTTTAAATATTAAAAATTTAAATATTAAATTTTAAAAATTTAAATATTAAAATTTTAAAACTTTAAATATTAAAATTTTAAATTTTATATTTTAGAAATTTAAATATTAAATTTTAAAAATTTAAATATTAAATTTCAAAAATTTAAATATTAAATTTTAGAAATTTAAATATTAAATTTTAAAAATTTAAATATTAAATTTTAAAAATTATATTTTAAAAATTTAAATATTAAAAATTTAAATATTAAATTTTAAAAATTTAAATTTTAAATTTTGAAAATAAAAATATTAAATTTTAAAAATTTAATTATTATAAATTTAAATTTTAAATTTTAAAAATTTAAATATTAAATTTTAAAAATTTAAATATTAAAATTTTAAATTTTATATTTTAGAAATCTAAATATTAAATTTTAAAAATTTAAATATTAAATTTCAAAAATTTAAATATTAAATTTTAGAAATTTAAATAATAAATTTTAACAATTTAAATATTAAAAATTTAAATTTTTAATATTAAAATTTTAAATATTAAATTTTAAAAAATTAAATTTTAAATATTAAAATTTAAATATTAAATTTTATAAATTTAAATTTTAAATTTTAAAAATTTAAATATTATATTTTAAAAATTTAAATATTGAAAATTTAAATTTTAAATTTTAAAAATTTAAATTATTATATATTAAAAATTTTAATTTTAAATTTAAAAAATTTGAATATTAAAAATTTAAATTTTAAATATTAAAAATTTAAATATTAAATTTTATAAATTTAAATATTAAATTCTAAATAGTTAAATATTAAAAATTAAACTTTTAAATTTTGAAAATTTAAATATTAAATTTTAAAAATTTAATTACTAAAAATTTAAATTTTAAATTTTAGAAATTTAAATATTAAACTTCAAATATTTAAAAATTAAATTTGAAAAATTTAAATATTAAAAATTTAAATTTCATATTTTAAAAATTTAATTATTAAATTTTTAAAATTTAATTATTAAAAAGTTAAATTTTATAATTTAAAAATTTAAATATTATATTTTAAAAATTTAAATATTAAAATTATAAAAATTTAAATATTAAAGTTTAAAAATTTAAATATTAAATTTTAAAACTTTATATTTTAAAAATTTTAATTTTAAATTTAAAAAATTTGAATATTAAAAATTTAAATTTTAAATATTAAAAATTTAAATATTAAATTTTAAAAAATTAAATTTTAAATATTATAAATTTAAATATTAAATTTTAGAAATTTAAATATGTAATTTTAAAAATTTAAATATTAAATTTTGAAAATAAAAATTTTAAATTCTAAAAATTTAATTATTATAAATTTAAATTTTAAATTTTAAAAATTTAATTATTAAATTTTAAAAATTTAAATATTAAAATTTTAAATTTTATATTTTAGAAATTTAAATATTAAATTTTAAAAATTTAAATATTAAAAATTTTAATTTTTAATATTAAAAATTTAAATATTAAATTTTAATAAATTTAATTTTAAATATTAAAAATTTAAATATTAAATTTTAAAAATTTAAATATTAAAATTTTAAAAATTTAAATATTAAAATTTTAAATTTTTTATATTAGAAATTTAAATATTAAATTTTAAAAATTTAAATATTAAAAATTTAAATATTAAATTTTAAAAATTTAAATTTTACATTTTAAAAATTTAAATTTTAAATTTTAAAAATTTAAATTTTAAATTTTAAAAATTTAAATATTAAATTTTAAAAATTTAATTACCAAAAATTTAAATTTTAAATTTTAGAAATTTAAATATTAAACTTCAGATATTTAAATATTAAATTTGAAAAATTTAAATATTAAAAATTTAAATGTCATATTTTAAAAATTTAATTTTTAAATTTTTAAAATTTAATTATTAAAAAGTTAAATTTTATAATTTAAAAATTTAAATATTATATTTTAAAAATTTAAATATTAAAATTTCAAAAATTTAAATGTTAAAGTTTAAAAATTTAAATATTAAATTTTAAAACTTTATATTTTAAAAATTTTAATTTTAAATTTAAAAAATTTGAATATTAAAAATTTAAATTTTAAATATTAAAAATTTAAATATTAAATTTTAAAAATTTAAATATTAAATATTTAAATATTAAATTTTAAAAAATTAAATTTTAAATATTAAAAATTTAAATGTTAAATTTTAGAAATTTAAATATTAAATTTTAAAAATTTAAATATTAAAAATTTAAATTTTGAATTTTAAAAATTTAAATATTAAATTTTTAAAATTTAAATATTAAATTTCAAAAATTTAAATATTAAATTTTAGAAATTTAAATATTAAAAATTTATATTTCATATTTTAAAAATTTAAATATTAAATTTTTAAAATATAATTATTAATAAGTTAAATTTTATATTTTAAAAATTTAAATATTATATTTTAAAAATTCAAATATTGAAAATTTAAATTTTATATTTTAAAAATTTAAATATTAAAGTTTAAAACTTTAAATATTAAATTTTAAAACTTTATATATTAAAAATTTTAATTTTAATTTTAAAAAAATTGAAAATTAAAAATTTAAATTTTAAATATTAAAAATTTAAATATTAAATTTTAAAAATTTATATATTTAATTTTAGAAATTTAAATATTAAATTTTAAATATTTAAATATTAAAAATTTAAATTTTTAATATTAAAAATTTAAATATTAAATTTTAAAAAATTAAATTTTAAATATTAAAAATTTAAATATTAAATTTTAAAAATTTAAATATTAAAATTTTAAAACTTTAAATATTAAAATTTTAAATTTTATATTTTAGAAATTTAAATATTAAATTTTAAAAATTTAAATATTAAATTTCAAAAATTTAAATATTAAATTTTAGAAATTTAAATATTAAATTTTAAAAATTTAAATATTAAATTTTAAAAATTATATTTTAAAAATTTAAATATTAAAAATTTAAATATTAAATTTTAAAAATTTAAATTTTAAATTTTGAAAATAAAAATATTAAATTTTAAAAATTTAATTATTATAAATTTAAATTTTAAATTTTAAAAATTTAAATATTAAATTTTAAAAATTTAAATATTAAAATTTTAAATTTTATATTTTAGAAATCTAAATATTAAATTTTAAAAATTTAAATATTAAATTTCAAAAATTTAAATATTAAATTTTAGAAATTTAAATAATAAATTTTAACAATTTAAATATTAAAAATTTAAATTTTTAATATTAAAAATTTAAATATTAAATTTTAAAAAATTAAATTTTAAATATTAAAATTTAAATATTAAATTTTATAAATTTAAATTTTAAATTTTAAAAATTTAAATATTATATTTTAAAAATTTAAATATTGAAAATTTAAATTTTAAATTTTAAAAATTTAAATTATTATATATTAAAAATTTTAATTTTAAATTTAAAAAATTTGAATATTAAAAATTTAAATTTTAAATATTAAAAATTTAAATATTAAATTTTAAAAATTTAAATATTAAAAATTTTAATTTTATATTTTAAAAATTTAAATATTAAATTTTAAAAATTAAAATAATAAATTTTGAAAATTTAAATATTAAATTTTAAAAAATTAAATTTTAAATATTATAAATTTAAATATTAAATTTTAGAAATTTAAATATGAAATTTTAAAAATTTAAATATTAAATTTTGAAAATAAAAATTTTAAATTCTAAAAATTTAATTATTATAAATTTAAATTTTAAATTTTAAAAATTTAATTA
Source organism: Aethina tumida (assembly GCF_024364675.1). NCBI lineage: Eukaryota > Metazoa > Arthropoda > Insecta > Coleoptera > Nitidulidae > Aethina > Aethina tumida. The sequence continues at coordinate 17,889,234 of NC_065435.1, read as the reverse complement.
TTAAATTTTAAAAATTTAAATATTAAAATTTTAAATTTTATATTTTAGAAATTTAAATATTAAATTTTAAAAATTTAAATATTAAAAATTTTAATTTTTAATATTAAAAATTTAAATATTAAATTTTAATAAATTTAATTTTAAATATTAAAAATTTAAATATTAAATTTTAAAAATTTAAATATTAAAATTTTAAAAATTTAAATATTAAAATTTTAAATTTTTTATTTTAGAAATTTAAATATTAAATTTTAAAAATTTAAATATTAAAAATTTAAATATTAAATTTTAAAAATTTAAATTTTACATTTTAAAAATTTAAATTTTAAATTTTAAAAATTTAAATTTTAAATTTTAAAAATTTAAATATTAAATTCTAAAAATTTAAATATTAAAAATTAAAATTTTAAATTTTGAAAATTTAAATATTAAATTTTAAAAATTTAATTACCAAAAATTTAAATTTTAAATTTTAGAAATTTAAATATTAAACTTCAAATATTTAAATATTAAATTTGAAAAATTTAAATATTAAAAATTTAAATGTCATATTTTAAAAATTTAATTTTTAAATTTTTAAAATTTAATTATTAAAAAGTTAAATTTTATAATTTAAAAATTTAAATATTATATTTTAAAAATTTAAATATTAAAATTTCAAAAATTTAAATATTAAAGTTTAAAAATTTAAATATTAAATTTTAAAACTTTATATTTTAAAAATTTTAATTTTAAATTTAAAAAATTTGAATATTAAAAATTTAAATTTTAAATATTAAAAATTTAAATATTAAATTTTAAAAATTTAAATATTAAATATTTAAATATTAAATTTTAAAAAATTAAATTTTAAATATTAAAAATTTAAATGTTAAATTTTAGAAATTTAAATATTAAATTTTAAAAATTTAAATATTAAAAATTTAAATTTTGAATTTTAAAAATTTAAATATTAAATTTTTAAAATTTAAATATTAAATTTCAAAAATTTAAATATTAAATTTTAGAAATTTAAATATTAAATTTTAACAATTTAAATATTAAAAATTTAAATTTTTAATATTAAAAATTTAAATATTAAATTTTAAAAAATTAAATTTTAAATATTAAAAATTTAAATATTAAATATTATAAATTTAAATTTTAAATTTTAAAAATTTAAATTTTAAATTTTAAAATTTTAAATATTAAATTTTAAAAATTTAAATATTAAAATTTTAAAAATTTAAATATTAAAATTTTAAAAATTTATATATTAAAATTATAAAAACTTAAATATTAAAATTTTAAATTTTATATTTTAGAAATTTAAATATTAAGTTTTAACAATTTAAATAATAAATTTCAAAAATTTAAATATTAAATATTAAAAAGTTAAATATTAAATTTTAAAAATTTAAATATTAAATTTTAAAAATTTGAATTTTAAATTTTGAAAATATAAATTTTAAATTTTAAAAATTTAATTATTATAAATTTAAATTTTAAATTTTAAAAATTTAAATTTTAAACTTTAAAAATTTGAATATTAACAATTAAAATTTTAAATTTTGAAAATTTAAATATTAAATTTTAAAAATTTAATTACTGAAAATTTAAATTTTAAATTTTAGAAATTTAAATATTAAACTTTAAATATTTAAATATTAAATTTGAAAAATTTAAATATTAAAAATTTAAATTTCATGTTTTAAAAATTTAAATATTAAATTTTTAAAATATAATTTTTAAAAAGTTAAATTTTATATTTTAAAAATTTAAATATTATATTTTAAAAATTTAAATATTAAAAATTTAAATTTTAAATTTTAAAAATTTGAGTATTAAAAATTTAAATATTAATATTAAAAATTTAAGTATTATATTTTAAAAATTTTAATTTTATATTTTAAAAATTTAAATATTAAATTTTAAAAATTTAAAAGTTAAAAATTTAAATTTTGAATTTTAAAAATTTAAATAATAAATTTTGATAATTTAAATATTAAATTTTAAAAATTTATATATTTAATTTTAGAAATTTAAATATTAAATTTTAAAAATTTAAATATTAAATTTCAAAAATTTAAATATTAAATTTTAGAAATTTTTAATTTAATTTAATTTTTTTAATTTAAATATTAAAATTATAAAAATTTAAATATTAAAATTTTATATTTTGGAAATTTAAATATTAAATTTAAATAATTTAAATAATAAATTTCAAAAATTTAAATATTAAATATTAAAAAGTTAAATATTAAATTTTAAAAATTTGAATTTTAAATTTTGAAAATATAAATATTAAATTTTAAAAATTTAATTATTATAAATTTAAATTTTAAAAATTTATATTTTAAACTTTAAAAATTTGAATATTAACAATTAAAATTTTAAATTTTGAAAATTTAAATATTAAATTTTAAAAATTTAATTACTGAAAATTTAAATTTTAAATTTTAGAAATTTAAATATTAAACTTTATATATTTAAATATTAAATTTGAAAAATTTAAATATTAAAAATTTAAATTTCATGTTTTAAAAATTTAAATATTAAATTTTTAAAATATAATTATTAAAAAGTTAAATTTTATATTTTAAAAATTTAAATATTATATTTTAAAAATTTAAATATTGAAAATTTAAATTTTATATTTTAAAAATTTAAATATTAAAGTTTAAAACTTTAAATATTAAATTTTAAAACTTTATATATTAAAAATTTTAATTTTAATTTTAAAAAAATTGAATATGAAAAATTTAAATTTTAAATATTAAAAATTTAAATATTAAATTTTAGAAATTTAAATATTAAATTATTAAAATATAATTATTAAAAAGTTAAATTTTATATTTTAAAAATTTAAATATTATATTTTAAAAATTTAAATATTATATTTTAAAAATTTAAATATTAAAAAATTTAAATTTTAAATTTTAAAAATTTGAGTATTAAAAATTTAAATATTAATATTAAAAATTTAAATATTATATTTTAAAAATTTTAATTTTATATTTTAAAAATTTAAATAATAAATTTTGAAAATTTAAATATTAAATTTTAAAAATTTAAATATTAAAAATTTAAATTTTTAATATTAGAAATTTAAATATTAAATTTTAAAAAATTAAATTTTAAATATTAAAAATTTAAATATTAAATTTTAAAAATTTAAATATTAAAATTTTAAAAATTTAAATATTAAAATTTTAAAAATTTAATATTAAAATTTTAAATTTTATATTTTAGAAATTTAAATATTAAATTTTAAAAATTTAAATATTAAATTTCAAAAATTTAAATATTAAATTTTAGAAATTTAAATTTTAAATTTTAAAAATTTAAATATTAAATTTTAAAAATTTATATTTTATAAATTTAAATATTAAAAATTTAAATATTAAATTTTAAAAATTTAAATTTTAAATTTTGAAAATAAAAATATTAAATTTTAAAAATTTAATTATTATAAATTTAAATTTTAAATTTTAAAAATTTAAATATTAAATTTTAAAAATTTAAATATTAAATTTCAAAAATTTAAATATTAAATTTTAGAAATTTAAATATTAAATTTTAACAATTTAAATATTAAAAATTTAAATTTTTAATATTAAAAATTTAAATATTAAATTTTAAAAAATTAAATTTTAAATATTAAAAATTTAAATATTAAATTTTATAAATTTAAATTTTAAATTTTAAAAATTTAAATTTTAAATTTTAAAAATTTAAATATTAAATTTTAAAAATTTAAATATTAAAAATTAAAATTTTAAATTTTGAAAATATAAATATTAAATTTTAAAAATTTAATTACTAAAAATTTAAATTTTAAATTTTAGAAATTTAAATATTGAACTTTAAATATTTAAATATTAAATTTGAAAAATTTAAATATTAAAAATTTAAATTTCATATTTTAAAAATTTAATTATTAAATTTTTAAAATTTAATTATTAAAAAGTTAAATTTTATAATTTATAAATTTAAATATTATATTTTAAAAATTTAAATATTGAAAATTTAAATTTTAAATTTTAAAAATTTAAATGATTATATATTAAAAATTTTAATTTTAAATTTAAAAAATTTGAATATTAAAAATTTAAATTTTAAATATTAAAAATTTAAATATTAAATTTTATAAATTTAAATATTAAATTTTAAAAATTTAGATTTTAAATTTTAAAAATTTAAATTTTAAATTTTAAAATTTTAAATATTAAATTCTAAAAAGTTAAATATTAAAAATTAAACTTTTTAAAATTTAATTATTTTAATTAAAAATTTTTAAAATTTAATTATTAAAAAGTTAAATTTTATAATTTAAAAATTTAAATATTATATTTTAAAAATTTAAATATTGAAAATTTAAATTTTAAATTTTAAAAATTTAAATTATTATATATTAAAAATTTTAATTTTAAATTTAAAAAATTTGAATATTAAAAATTTAAATTTTAAATATTAAAAATTTAAATATTAAATTTTATAAATTTAAATATTAAATTTTAAAAATTTAAATTTTAAATTTTAAAAATTTAAATTTTAAATTTTAAAAATTTAAATATTAAATTCTAAAAAGTTAAATATTAAAAATTAAACTTTTAAATTTTGAAAATTTAAATATTAAATTTTAAAAATTTAATTACTAAAAATTTAAATTTTAAATTTTAGAAATTTAAATATTAAATTTTAAAAATTTAAATATTAAAAATTTTAATTTTTAATATTAAAAATTTAAATATTAAATTTTAATAAATTTAATTTTAAATATTAAAAATTTAAATATTAAATTTTAAAAATTTAAATATTAAAATTTTAAAAATTTAAATATTAAAATTTTAAATTTTTTATATTAGAAATTTAAATATTAAATTTTAAAAATTTAAATATTAAAAATTTAAATATTAAATTTTAAAAATTTAAATTTTACATTTTAAAAATTTAAATTTTAAATTTTAAAAATTTAAATTTTAAATTTTAAAAATTTAAATATTAAATTCTAAAAATTTAAATATTAAAAATTAAAATTTTAAATTTTGAAAATTTAAATATTAAATTTTAAAAATTTAATTACCAAAAATTTAAATTTTAAATTTTAGAAATTTAAATATTAAACTTCAGATATTTAAATATTAAATTTGAAAAATTTAAATATTAAAAATTTAATTATTAAAAAGTTAAATTTTATAATTTAAAAATTTAAATATTATATTTTAAAAATTTAAATATTAAAATTTCAAAAATTTAAATATTAAAGTTTAAAAATTTAAATATTAAATTTTAAAACTTTATATTTTAAAAATTTTAATTTTAAATTTAAAAAATTTGAATATTAAAAATTTAAATTTTAAATATTAAAAATTTAAATATTAAATTTTAAAAATTTAAATATTAAATATTTAAATATTAAATTTTAAAAAATTAAATTTTAAATATTAAAAATTTAAATGTTAAATTTTAGAAATTTAAATATTAAATTTTAAAAATTTAAATATTAAAAATTTAAATTTTGAATTTTAAAAATTTAAATATTAAATTTTTAAAATTTAAATATTAAATTTCAAAAATTTAAATATTAAATTTTAGAAATTTAAATATTAAAAATTTATATTTCATATTTTAAAAATTTAAATATTAAATTTTTAAAATATAATTATTAATAAGTTAAATTTTATATTTTAAAAATTTAAATATTATATTTTAAAAATTCAAATATTGAAAATTTAAATTTTATATTTTAAAAATTTAAATATTAAAGTTTAAAACTTTAAATATTAAATTTTAAAACTTTATATATTAAAAATTTTAATTTTAATTTTAAAAAAATTGAAAATTAAAAATTTAAATTTTAAATATTAAAAATTTAAATATTAAATTTTAAAAATTTATATATTTAATTTTAGAAATTTAAATATTAAATTTTAAAAATTTAAGTATTAAAAATTTAAATTTTTAATATTAAAAATTTAAATATTAAATTTTAAAAAATTAAATTTTAAATATTAAAAATTTAAATATTAAATTTTAAAAATTTAAATATTAAAATTTTAAAACTTTAAATATTAAAATTTTAAATTTTATATTTTAGAAATTTAAATATTATATTTTAAAAATTTAAATATTAAATTTCAAAAATTTAAATATTAAATTTTAGAAATTTAAATATTAAATTTTAAAAATTTAAATATTAAATTTTAAAAATTATATTTTAAAAATTTAAATATTAAAAATTTAAATATTAAATTTTAAAAATTTAAATTTTAAATTTTGAATAAATAAAAATATTAAATTTTAAAAATTTAATTATTATAAATTTAAATTTTAAATTTTAAAAATTTAAATATTAAATTTTAAAAATTTAAATATTAAAATTTTAAATTTTATATTTTAGAAATCTAAATATTAAATTTTAAAAATTTAAATATTAAATTTCAAAAATTTAAATATTAAATTTTAGAAATTTAAATAATAAATTTTAACAATTTAAATATTAAAAATTTAAATTTTTAATATTAAAAATTTAAATATTAAATTTTAAAAAATTAAATTTTAAATATTAAAATTTAAATATTAAATTTTATAAATTTAAATTTTAAATTTTAAAAATTTAAATATTATATTTTAAAAATTTAAATATTGAAAATTTAAATTTTAAATTTTAAAAATTTAAATTATTATATATTAAAAATTTTAATTTTAAATTTAAAAAATTTGAATATTAAAAATTTAAATTTTAAATATTAAAAATTTAAATATTAAATTTTATAAATTTAAATATTAAATTCTAAAAAGTTAAATATTAAAAATTAAACTTTTAAATTTTGAAAATTTAAATATTAAATTTTAAAAATTTAATTACTAAAAATTTAAATTTTAAATTTTAGAAATTTAAATATTAAACTTCAAATATTTAAAAATTAAATTTGAAAAATTTAAATATTAAAAATTTAAATTTCATATTTTAAAAATTTAATTATTAAATTTTTAAAATTTAATTATTAAAAAGTTAAATTTTATAATTTAAAAATTTAAATATTATATTTTAAAAATTTAAATATTAAAATTATAAAAATTTAAATATTAAAGTTTAAAAATTTAAATATTAAATTTTAAAACTTTATATTTTAAAAATTTTAATTTTAAATTTAAAAAATTTGAATATTAAAAATTTAAATTTTAAATATTAAAAATTTAAATATTAAATTTTAAAAATTTAAATATTAAAAATTTAAATTTTTAATATTAAAAATTTAAATTTTTAATATTAAAAATTTTAATTTTATATTTTAAAAATTTAAATATTAAATTTTAAAAATTAAAATAATAAATTTTGAAAATTTAAATATTAAATTTTAAAAAATTAAATTTTAAATATTATAAATTTAAATATTAAATTTTAGAAATTTAAATATGAAATTTTAAAAATTTAAATATTAAATTTTGAAAATAAAAATTTTAAATTCTAAAAATTTAATTATTATAAATTTAAATTTTAAATTTTAAAAATTTAATTATTAAATTTTAAAAATTTAAATATTAAAATTTTAAATTTTATATTTTAGAAATTTAAATATTAAATTTTAAAAATTTAAATATTAAAAATTTTAATTTTTAATATTAAAAATTTAAATATTAAATTTTAATAAATTTAATTTTAAATATTAAAAATTTAAATATTAAATTTTAAAAATTTAAATATTAAAATTTTAAAAATTTAAATATTAAAATTTTAAATTTTTTATTTTAGAAATTTAAATATTAAATTTTAAAAATTTAAATATTAAAAATTTAAATATTAAATTTTAAAAATTTAAATTTTACATTTTAAAAATTTAAATTTTAAATTTTAAAAATTTAAATTTTAAATTTTAAAAATTTAAATATTAAATTCTAAAAATTTAAATATTAAAAATTAAAATTTTAAATTTTGAAAATTTAAATATTAAATTTTAAAAATTTAATTACCAAAAATTTAAATTTTAAATTTTAGAAATTTAAATATTAAACTTCAAATATTTAAATATTAAATTTGAAAAATTTAAATATTAAAAATTTAAATGTCATATTTTAAAAATTTAATTTTTAAATTTTTAAAATTTAATTATTAAAAAGTTAAATTTTATAATTTAAAAATTTAAATATTATATTTTAAAAATTTAAATATTAAAATTTCAAAAATTTAAATATTAAAGTTTAAAAATTTAAATATTAAATTTTAAAACTTTATATTTTAAAAATTTTAATTTTAAATTTAAAAAATTTGAATATTAAAAATTTAAATTTTAAATATTAAAAATTTAAATATTAAATTTTAAAAATTTAAATATTAAATATTTAAATATTAAATTTTAAAAAATTAAATTTTAAATATTAAAAATTTAAATGTTAAATTTTAGAAATTTAAATATTAAATTTTAAAAATTTAAATATTAAAAATTTAAATTTTGAATTTTAAAAATTTAAATATTAAATTTTTAAAATTTAAATATTAAATTTCAAAAATTTAAATATTAAATTTTAGAAATTTAAATATTAAAAATTTATATTTCATATTTTAAAAATTTAAATATTAAATTTTTAAAATATAATTATTAATAAGTTAAATTTTATATTTTAAAAATTTAAATATTATATTTTAAAAATTCAAATATTGAAAATTTAAATTTTATATTTTAAAAATTTAAATATTAAAGTTTAAAACTTTAAATATTAAATTTTAAAACTTTATATATTAAAAATTTTAATTTTAATTTTAAAAAAATTGAATATTAAAAATTTAAATTTTAAATATTAAAAATTTAAATATTAAATTTTAAAAATTTATATATTTAATTTTAGAAATTTAAATATTAAATTTTAAAAATTTAAATATTAAAAATTTAAATTTTTAATATTAAAAATTTAAATATTAAATTTTAAAAAATTAAATTTTAAATATTAAAAATTTAAATATTAAATTTTAAAAATTTAAATATTAAAATTTTAAAAATTTAAATATTAAAATTTTAAATTTTATATTTTAGAAATTTAAATATTAAATTTTAAAAATTTAAATATTAAATTTCAAAAATTTAAATATTAAATTTTAGAAATTTAAATATTAAATTTTAAAAATTTAAATATTAAATTTTAAAAATTTATATTTTAAAAATTTAAATATTAAAAATTTAAATATTAAATTTTAAAAATTTAAATTTTAAATTTTGAAAATAAAAATATTAAATTTTAAAAATTTAATTATTATAAATTTAAATTTTAAATTTTAAAAATTTAAATATTAAATTTTAAAAATTTAAATATTAAAATTTTAAATTTTATATATTAGAAATCTAAATATTAAATTTTAAAAATTTAAATTTTAAATTTTGAAAATAAAAATATTAAATTTTAAAAATTTAATTATTATAAATTTAAATTTTAAATTTTAAAAATTTAAATATTAAATTTTAAAAATTTAAATATTAAATTTCAAAAATTTAAATATTAAATTTTAGAAATTTAAATATTAAATTTTAACAATTTAAATATTAAAAATTTAAATTTTTAATATTAAAAATTTAAATATTAAATTTTAAAAAATTAAATTTTAAATATTAAAAATTTAAATATTAAATTTTATAAATTTAAATTTTAAATTTTAAAAATTTAAATTTTAAATTTTAAAAATTTAAATATTAAAAATTTAAATTTCATGTTTTAAAAATTTAAATATTAAATTTTTAAAATATAATTTTTAAAAAGTTAAATTTTATATTTTAAAAATTTAAATATTATATTTTAAAAATTTAAATATTAAAAATTTAAATTTTAAATTTTAAAAATTTGAGTATTAAAAATTTAAATATTAATATTAAAAATTTAAGTATTATATTTTAAAAATTTTAATTTTATATTTTAAAAATTTAAATATTAAATTTTAAAAATTTAAAAGTTAAAAATTTAAATTTTGAATTTTAAAAATTTAAATAATAAATTTTGATAATTTAAATATTAAATTTTAAAAATTTATATATTTAATTTTAGAAATTTAAATATTAAATTTTAAAAATTTAAATATTAAATTTCAAAAATTTAAATATTAAATTTTAGAAATTTTTAATTTAATTTAATTTTTTTAATTTAAATATTAAAATTATAAAAATTTAAATATTAAAATTTTATATTTTGGAAATTTAAATATTAAATTTAAATAATTTAAATAATAAATTTCAAAAATTTAAATATTAAATATTAAAAAGTTAAATATTAAATTTTAAAAATTTGAATTTTAAATTTTGAAAATATAAATATTAAATTTTAAAAATTTAATTATTATAAATTTAAATTTTAAAAATTTATATTTTAAACTTTAAAAATTTGAATATTAACAATTAAAATTTTAAATTTTGAAAATTTAAATATTAAATTTTAAAAATTTAATTACTGAAAATTTAAATTTTATATTTTAAAAATTTAAATATTATATTTTAAAAATTTAAATATTGAAAATTTAAATTTTATATTTTAAAAATTTAAATATTAAAGTTTAAAACTTTAAATATTAAATTTTAAAACTTTATATATTAAAAATTTTAATTTTAATTTTAAAAAAATTGAATATGAAAAATTTAAATTTTAAATATTAAAAATTTAAATATTAAATTTTAGAAATTTAAATATTAAATTATTAAAATATAATTATTAAAAAGTTAAATTTTATATTTTAAAAATTTAAATATTATATTTTAAAAATTTAAATATTAAAAAATTTAAATTTTAAATTTTAAAAATTTGAGTATTAAAAATTTAAATATTAATATTAAAAATTTAAATATTATATTTTAAAAATTTTAATTTTATATTTTAAAAATTTAAATAATAAATTTTGAAAATTTAAATATTAAATTTTAAAAATTTATATATTTAATTTTAGAAATTTAAATATTAAATTTTAAAAATTTAAATATTAAAAATTTAAATTTTTAATATTAGAAATTTAAATATTAAATTTTAAAAAATTAAATTTTAAATATTAAAAATTTAAATATTAAATTTTAAAAATTTAAATATTAAAATTTTAAAAATTTAAATATTAAAATTTTAAAAATTTAATATTAAAATTTTAAATTTTATATTTTAGAAATTTAAATATTAAATTTTAAAAATTTAAATATTAAATTTCAAAAATTTAAATATTAAATTTTAGAAATTTAAATTTTAAATTTTAAAAATTTAAATATTAAATTTTAAAAATTTATATTTTATAAATTTAAATATTAAAAATTTAAATATTAAATTTTAAAAATTTAAATTTTAAATTTTGAAAATAAAAATATTAAATTTTAAAAATTTAATTATTATAAATTTAAATTTTAAATTTTAAAAATTTAAATATTAAATTTTAAAAATTTAAATATTAAATTTCAAAAATTTAAATATTAAATTTTAGAAATTTAAATATTAAATTTTAACAATTTAAATATTAAAAATTTAAATTTTTAATATTAAAAATTTAAATATTAAATTTTAAAAAATTAAATTTTAAATATTAAAAATTTAAATATTAAATTTTATAAATTTAAATTTTAAATTTTAAAAATTTAAATTTTAAATTTTAAAAATTTAAATATTAAATTTTAAAAATTTAAATATTAAAAATTAAAATTTTAAATTTTGAAAATATAAATATTAAATTTTAAAAATTTAATTACTAAAAATTTAAATTTTAAATTTTAGAAATTTAAATATTGAACTTTAAATATTTAAATATTAAATTTGAAAAATTTAAATATTAAAAATTTAAATTTCATATTTTAAAAATTTAATTATTAAATTTTTAAAATTTAATTATTAAAAAGTTAAATTTTATAATTTATAAATTTAAATATTATATTTTAAAAATTTAAATATTGAAAATTTAAATTTTAAATTTTAAAAATTTAAATGATTATATATTAAAAATTTTAATTTTAAATTTAAAAAATTTGAATATTAAAAATTTAAATTTTAAATATTAAAAATTTAAATATTAAATTTTATAAATTTAAATATTAAATTTTAAAAATTTAGATTTTAAATTTTAAAAATTTAAATTTTAAATTTTAAAATTTTAAATATTAAATTCTAAAAAGTTAAATATTAAAAATTAAACTTTTTAAAATTTAATTATTTTAATTAAAAATTTTTAAAATTTAATTATTAAAAAGTTAAATTTTATAATTTAAAAATTTAAATATTATATTTTAAAAATTTAAATATTGAAAATTTAAATTTTAAATTTTAAAAATTTAAATTATTATATATTAAAAATTTTAATTTTAAATTTAAAAAATTTGAATATTAAAAATTTAAATTTTAAATATTAAAAATTTAAATATTAAATTTTATAAATTTAAATATTAAATTTTAAAAATTTAAATTTTAAATTTTAAAAATTTAAATTTTAAATTTTAAAAATTTAAATATTAAATTCTAAAAAGTTAAATATTAAAAATTAAACTTTTAAATTTTGAAAATTTAAATATTAAATTTTAAAAATTTAATTACTAAAAATTTAAATTTTAAATTTTAGAAATTTAAATATTAAATTTTAAAAATTTAAATATTAAAAATTTTAATTTTTAATATTAAAAATTTAAATATTAAATTTTAATAAATTTAATTTTAAATATTAAAAATTTAAATATTAAATTTTAAAAATTTAAATATTAAAATTTTAAAAATTTAAATATTAAAATTTTAAATTTTTTATATTAGAAATTTAAATATTAAATTTTAAAAATTTAAATATTAAAAATTTAAATATTAAATTTTAAAAATTTAAATTTTACATTTTAAAAATTTAAATTTTAAATTTTAAAAATTTAAATTTTAAATTTTAAAAATTTAAATATTAAATTCTAAAAATTTAAATATTAAAAATTAAAATTTTAAATTTTGAAAATTTAAATATTAAATTTTAAAAATTTAATTACCAAAAATTTAAATTTTAAATTTTAGAAATTTAAATATTAAACTTCAGATATTTAAATATTAAATTTGAAAAATTTAAATATTAAAAATTTAATTATTAAAAAGTTAAATTTTATAATTTAAAAATTTAAATATTATATTTTAAAAATTTAAATATTAAAATTTCAAAAATTTAAATATTAAAGTTTAAAAATTTAAATATTAAATTTTAAAACTTTATATTTTAAAAATTTTAATTTTAAATTTAAAAAATTTGAATATTAAAAATTTAAATTTTAAATATTAAAAATTTAAATATTAAATTTTAAAAATTTAAATATTAAATATTTAAATATTAAATTTTAAAAAATTAAATTTTAAATATTAAAAATTTAAATGTTAAATTTTAGAAATTTAAATATTAAATTTTAAAAATTTAAATATTAAAAATTTAAATTTTGAATTTTAAAAATTTAAATATTAAATTTTTAAAATTTAAATATTAAATTTCAAAAATTTAAATATTAAATTTTAGAAATTTAAATATTAAAAATTTATATTTCATATTTTAAAAATTTAAATATTAAATTTTTAAAATATAATTATTAATAAGTTAAATTTTATATTTTAAAAATTTAAATATTATATTTTAAAAATTCAAATATTGAAAATTTAAATTTTATATTTTAAAAATTTAAATATTAAAGTTTAAAACTTTAAATATTAAATTTTAAAACTTTATATATTAAAAATTTTAATTTTAATTTTAAAAAAATTGAAAATTAAAAATTTAAATTTTAAATATTAAAAATTTAAATATTAAATTTTAAAAATTTATATATTTAATTTTAGAAATTTAAATATTAAATTTTAAAAATTTAAGTATTAAAAATTTAAATTTTTAATATTAAAAATTTAAATATTAAATTTTAAAAAATTAAATTTTAAATATTAAAAATTTAAATATTAAATTTTAAAAATTTAAATATTAAAATTTTAAAACTTTAAATATTAAAATTTTAAATTTTATATTTTAGAAATTTAAATATTAAATTTTAAAAATTTAAATATTAAATTTCAAAAATTTAAATATTAAATTTTAGAAATTTAAATATTAAATTTTAAAAATTTAAATATTAAATTTTAAAAATTATATTTTAAAAATTTAAATATTAAAAATTTAAATATTAAATTTTAAAAATTTAAATTTTAAATTTTGAATAAATAAAAATATTAAATTTTAAAAATTTAATTATTATAAATTTAAATTTTAAATTTTAAAAATTTAAATATTAAATTTTAAAAATTTAAATATTAAAATTTTAAATTTTATATTTTAGAAATCTAAATATTAAATTTTAAAAATTTAAATATTAAATTTCAAAAATTTAAATATTAAATTTTAGAAATTTAAATAATAAATTTTAACAATTTAAATATTAAAAATTTAAATTTTTAATATTAAAAATTTAAATATTAAATTTTAAAAAATTAAATTTTAAATATTAAAATTTAAATATTAAATTTTATAAATTTAAATTTTAAATTTTAAAAATTTAAATATTATATTTTAAAAATTTAAATATTGAAAATTTAAATTTTAAATTTTAAAAATTTAAATTATTATATATTAAAAATTTTAATTTTAAATTTAAAAAATTTGAATATTAAAAATTTAAATTTTAAATATTAAAAATTTAAATATTAAATTTTATAAATTTAAATATTAAATTCTAAAAAGTTAAATATTAAAAATTAAACTTTTAAATTTTGAAAATTTAAATATTAAATTTTAAAAATTTAATTACTAAAAATTTAAATTTTAAATTTTAGAAATTTAAATATTAAACTTCAAATATTTAAAAATTAAATTTGAAAAATTTAAATATTAAAAATTTAAATTTCATATTTTAAAAATTTAATTATTAAATTTTTAAAATTTAATTATTAAAAAGTTAAATTTTATAATTTAAAAATTTAAATATTATATTTTAAAAATTTAAATATTAAAATTATAAAAATTTAAATATTAAAGTTTAAAAATTTAAATATTAAATTTTAAAACTTTATATTTTAAAAATTTTAATTTTAAATTTAAAAAATTTGAATATTAAAAATTTAAATTTTAAATATTAAAAATTTAAATATTAAATTTTAAAAATTTAAATATTAAAAATTTAAATTTTTAATATTAAAAATTTAAATTTTTAATATTAAAAATTTTAATTTTATATTTTAAAAATTTAAATATTAAATTTTAAAAATTAAAATAATAAATTTTGAAAATTTAAATATTAAATTTTAAAAAATTAAATTTTAAATATTATAAATTTAAATATTAAATTTTAGAAATTTAAATATGAAATTTTAAAAATTTAAATATTAAATTTTGAAAATAAAAATTTTAAATTCTAAAAATTTAATTATTATAAATTTAAATTTTAAATTTTAAAAATTTAATTATTAAATTTTAAAAATTTAAATATTAAAATTTTAAATTTTATATTTTAGAAATTTAAATATTAAATTTTAAAAATTTAAATATTAAAAATTTTAATTTTTAATATTAAAAATTTAAATATTAAATTTTAATAAATTTAATTTTAAATATTAAAAATTTAAATATTAAATTTTAAAAATTTAAATATTAAAATTTTAAAAATTTAAATATTAAAATTTTAAATTTTTTATTTTAGAAATTTAAATATTAAATTTTAAAAATTTAAATATTAAAAATTTAAATATTAAATTTTAAAAATTTAAATTTTACATTTTAAAAATTTAAATTTTAAATTTTAAAAATTTAAATTTTAAATTTTAAAAATTTAAATATTAAATTCTAAAAATTTAAATATTAAAAATTAAAATTTTAAATTTTGAAAATTTAAATATTAAATTTTAAAAATTTAATTACCAAAAATTTAAATTTTAAATTTTAGAAATTTAAATATTAAACTTCAAATATTTAAATATTAAATTTGAAAAATTTAAATATTAAAAATTTAAATGTCATATTTTAAAAATTTAATTTTTAAATTTTTAAAATTTAATTATTAAAAAGTTAAATTTTATAATTTAAAAATTTAAATATTATATTTTAAAAATTTAAATATTAAAATTTCAAAAATTTAAATATTAAAGTTTAAAAATTTAAATATTAAATTTTAAAACTTTATATTTTAAAAATTTTAATTTTAAATTTAAAAAATTTGAATATTAAAAATTTAAATTTTAAATATTAAAAATTTAAATATTAAATTTTAAAAATTTAAATATTAAATATTTAAATATTAAATTTTAAAAAATTAAATTTTAAATATTAAAAATTTAAATGTTAAATTTTAGAAATTTAAATATTAAATTTTAAAAATTTAAATATTAAAAATTTAAATTTTGAATTTTAAAAATTTAAATATTAAATTTTTAAAATTTAAATATTAAATTTCAAAAGTTTAAATATTAAATTTTAGAAATTTAAATATTAAAAATTTATATTTCATATTTTAAAAATTTAAATATTAAATTTTTAAAATATAATTATTAATAAGTTAAATTTTATATTTTAAAAATTTAAATATTATATTTTAAAAATTCAAATATTGAAAATTTAAATTTTATATTTTAAAAATTTAAATATTAAAGTTTAAAACTTTAAATATTAAATTTTAAAACTTTATATATTAAAAATTTTAATTTTAATTTTAAAAAAATTGAATATTAAAAATTTAAATTTTAAATATTAAAAATTTAAATATTAAATTTTAAAAATTTATATATTTAATTTTAGAAATTTAAATATTAAATTTTAAAAATTTAAATATTAAAAATTTAAATTTTTAATATTAAAAATTTAAATATTAAATTTTAAAAAATTAAATTTTAAATATTAAAAATTTAAATATTAAATTTTAAAAATTTAAATATTAAAATTTTAAAAATTTAAATATTAAAATTTTAAATTTTATATTTTAGAAATTTAAATATTAAATTTTAAAAATTTAAATATTAAATTTCAAAAATTTAAATATTAAATTTTAGAAATTTAAATATTAAATTTTAAAAATTTAAATATTAAATTTTAAAAATTTATATTTTAAAAATTTAAATATTAAAAATTTAAATATTAAATTTTAAAAATTTAAATTTTAAATTTTGAAAATAAAAATATTAAATTTTAAAAATTTAATTATTATAAATTTAAATTTTAAATTTTAAAAATTTAAATATTAAATTTTAAAAATTTAAATATTAAAATTTTAAATTTTATATATTAGAAATCTAAATATTAAATTTTAAAAATTTAAATTTTAAATTTTGAAAATAAAAATATTAAATTTTAAAAATTTAATTATTATAAATTTAAATTTTAAATTTTAAAAATTTAAATATTAAATTTTAAAAATTTAAATATTAAATTTCAAAAATTTAAATATTAAATTTTAGAAATTTAAATATTAAATTTTAACAATTTAAATATTAAAAATTTAAATTTTTAATATTAAAAATTTAAATATTAAATTTTAAAAAATTAAATTTTAAATATTAAAAATTTAAATATTAAATTTTATAAATTTAAATTTTAAATTTTAAAAATTTAAATTTTAAATTTTAAAAATTTAAATATTAAATTTTAAAAATTTAAATATTAAAAATTAAAATTTTAAATTTTGAAAATATAAATATTAAATTTTAAAAATTTAATTACTAAAAATTTAAATTTTAAATTTTAGAAATTTAAATATTGAACTTTAAATATTTAAATATTAAATTTGAAAAATTTAAATATTAAAAATTTAAATTTCATATTTTAAAAATTTAATTATTAAATTTTTAAAATTTAATTATTAAAAAGTTAAATTTTATAATTTATAAATTTAAATATTATATTTTAAAAATTTAAATATTGAAAATTTAAATTTTAAATTTTAAAAATTTAAATGATTATATATTAAAAATTTTAATTTTAAATTTAAAAAATTTGAATATTAAAAATTTAAATTTTAAATATTAAAAATTTAAATATTAAATTTTATAAATTTAAATATTAAATTTTAAAAATTTAGATTTTAAATTTTAAAAATTTAAATTTTAAATTTTAAAATTTTAAATATTAAATTCTAAAAAGTTAAATATTAAAAATTAAACTTTTTAAAATTTAATTATTTTAATTAAAAATTTTTAAAATTTAATTATTAAAAAGTTAAATTTTATAATTTAAAAATTTAAATATTATATTTTAAAAATTTAAATATTGAAAATTTAAATTTTAAATTTTAAAAATTTAAATTATTATATATTAAAAATTTTAATTTTAAATTTAAAAAATTTGAATATTAAAAATTTAAATTTTAAATATTAAAAATTTAAATATTAAATTTTATAAATTTAAATATTAAATTTTAAAAATTTAAATTTTAAATTTTAAAAATTTAAATTTTAAATTTTAAAAATTTAAATATTAAATTCTAAAAAGTTAAATATTAAAAATTAAACTTTTAAATTTTGAAAATTTAAATATTAAATTTTAAAAATTTAATTACTAAAAATTTAAATTATAAATTTTAGAAATTTAAATATTAAACTTCAAATATTTAAAAATTAAATTTGAAAAATTTAAATATTAAAAATTTAAATTTCATATTTTAAAAATTTAATTATTAAATTTTTAAAATTTAATTATTAAAAAGTTAAATTTTATAATTTAAAAATTTAAATATTATATTTTAAAAATTTAAATATTAAAATTATAAAAATTTAAATATTAAAGTTTAAAAATTTAAATATTAAATTTTAAAACTTTATATTTTAAAAATTTTAATTTTAAATTTAAAAAATTTGAATATTAAAAATTTAAATTTTAAATATTAAAAATTTAAATATTAAATTTTAAAAATTTAAATATTAAAAATTTAAATTTTTAATATTAAAAATTTAAATTTTTAATATTAAAAATTTTAATTTTATATTTTAAAAATTTAAATATTAAATTTTAAAAATTAAAATAATAAATTTTGAAAATTTAAATATTAAATTTTAAAAAATTAAATTTTAAATATTATAAATTTAAATATTAAATTTTAGAAATTTAAATATGTAATTTTAAAAATTTAAATATTAAATTTTGAAAATAAAAATTTTAAATTCTAAAAATTTAATTATTATAAATTTAAATTTTAAATTTTAAAAATTTAATTATTAAATTTTAAAAATTTAAATATTAAAATTTTAAATTTTATATTTTAGAAATTTAAGTATTAAATTTTAAAAATTTAAATATTAAAAATTTTAATTTTTAATATTAAAAATTTAAATATTAAATTTTAATAAATTTAATTTTAAATATTAAAAATTTAAATATTAAATTTTAAAAATTTAAATATTAAAATTTTAAAAATTTAAATATTAAAATTTTAAATTTTTTATATTAGAAATTTAAATATTAAATTTTAAAAATTTAAATATTAAAAATTTAAATATTAAATTTTAAAAATTTAAATTTTACATTTTAAAAATTTAAATTTTAAATTTTAAAAATTTAAATTTTAAATTTTAAAAATTTAAATATTAAATTCTAAAAATTTAAATATTAAAAATTAAAATTATAAATTTTGAAAATTTAAATATTAAATTTTAAAAATTTAATTACCAAAAATTTAAATTTTAAATTTTAGAAATTTAAATATTAAACTTCAGATATTTAAATATTAAATTTGAAAAATTTAAATATTAAAAATTTAAATGTCATATTTTAAAAATTTAATTTTTAAATTTTTAAAATTTAATTATTAAAAAGTTAAATTTTATAATTTAAAAATTTAAATATTATATTTTAAAAATTTAAATATTAAAATTTCAAAAATTTAAATATTAAAGTTTAAAAATTTAAATATTAAATTTTAAAACTTTATATTTTAAAAATTTTAATTTTAAATTTAAAAAATTTGAATATTAAAAATTTAAATTTTAAATATTAAAAATTTAAATATTAAATTTTAAAAATTTAAATATTAAATATTTAAATATTAAATTTTAAAAAATTAAATTTTAAATATTAAAAATTTAAATGTTAAATTTTAGAAATTTAAATATTATATTTTAAAAATTTAAATATTAAAAATTTAAATTTTGAATTTTAAAAATTTAAATATTAAATTTTTAAAATTTAAATATTAAATTTCAAAAATTTAAATTTTAAATTTTAGAAATTTAAATATTAAAAATTTATATTTCATATTTTAAAAATTTAAATATTAAATTTTTAAAATATAATTATTAATAAGTTAAATTTTATATTTTAAAAATTTAAATATTATATTTTAAAAATTCAAATATTGAAAATTTAAATTTTATATTTTAAAAATTTAAATATTAAAGTTTAAAACTTTAAATATTAAATTTTAAAACTTTATATATTAAAAATTTTAATTTTAATTTTAAAAAAATTGAAAATTAAAAATTTAAATTTTAAATATTAAAAATTTAAATATTAAATTTTAAAAATTTATATATTTAATTTTAGAAATTTAAATATTAAATTTTAAAAATTTAAGTATTAAAAATTTAAATTTTTAATATTAAAAATTTAAATATTAAATTTTAAAAAATTAAATTTTAAATATTAAAAATTTAAATATTAAATTTTAAAAATTTAAATATTAAAATTTTAAAACTTTAAATATTAAAATTTTAAATTTTATATTTTAGAAATTTAAATATTAAATTTTAAAAATTTAAATATTAAATTTCAAAAATTTAAATATTAAATTTTAGAAATTTAAATATTAAATTTTAAAAATTTAAATATTAAATTTTAAAAATTATATTTTAAAAATTTAAATATTAAAAATTTAAATATTAAATTTTAAAAATTTAAATTTTAAATTTTGAAAATAAAAATATTAAATTTTAAAAATTTAATTATTATAAATTTAAATTTTAAATTTTAAAAATTTAAATATTAAATTTTAAAAATTTAAATATTAAAATTTTAAATTTTATATTTTAGAAATCTAAATATTAAATTTTAAAAATTTAAATATTAAATTTCAAAAATTTAAATATTAAATTTTAGAAATTTAAATAATAAATTTTAACAATTTAAATATTAAAAATTTAAATTTTTAATATTAAAAATTTAAATATTAAATTTTAAAAAATTAAATTTTAAATATTAAAATTTAAATATTAAATTTTATAAATTTAAATTTTAAATTTTAAAAATTTAAATATTATATTTTAAAAATTTAAATATTGAAAATTTAAATTTTAAATTTTAAAAATTTAAATTATTATATATTAAAAATTTTAATTTTAAATTTAAAAAATTTGAATATTAAAAATTTAAATTTTAAATATTAAAAATTTAAATATTAAATTTTATAAATTTAAATATTAAATTCTAAAAAGTTAAATATTAAAAATTAAACTTTTAAATTTTGAAAATTTAAATATTAAATTTTAAAAATTTAATTACTAAAAATTTAAATTTTAAATTTTAGAAATTTAAATATTAAACTTCAAATATTTAAAAATTAAATTTGAAAAATTTAAATATTAAAAATTTAAATTTCATATTTTAAAAATTTAATTATTAAATTTTTAAAATTTAATTATTAAAAAGTTAAATTTTATAATTTAAAAATTTAAATATTATATTTTAAAAATTTAAATATTAAAATTATAAAAATTTAAATATTAAAGTTTAAAAATTTAAATATTAAATTTTAAAACTTTATATTTTAAAAATTTTAATTTTAAATTTAAAAAATTTGAATATTAAAAATTTAAATTTTAAATATTAAAAATTTAAATATTAAATTTTAAAAATTTAAATATTAAAAATTTAAATTTTTAATATTAAAAATTAAAATTTTTAATATTAAAAATTTTAATTTTATATTTTAAAAATTTAAATATTAAATTTTAAAAATTAAAATAATAAATTTTGAAAATTTAAATATTAAATTTTAAAAAATTAAATTTTAAATATTATAAATTTAAATATTAAATTTTAGAAATTTAAATATGAAATTTTAAAAATTTAAATATTAAATTTTGAAAATAAAAATTTTAAATTCTAAAAATTTAATTATTATAAATTTAAATTTTAAATTTTAAAAATTTAATTATTAAATTTTAAAAATTTAAATATTAAAATTTTAAATTTTATATTTTAGAAATTTAAATATTAAATTTTAAAAATTTAAATATTAAAAATTTTAATTTTTAATATTAAAAATTTAAATATTAAATTTTAATAAATTTAATTTTAAATATTAAAAATTTAAATATTAAATTTTAAAAATTTAAATATTAAAATTTTAAAAATTTAAATATTAAAATTTTAAATTTTTTATTTTAGAAATTTAAATATTAAATTTTAAAAATTTAAATATTAAAAATTTAAATATTAAATTTTAAAAATTTAAATTTTACATTTTAAAAATTTAAATTTTAAATTTTAAAAATTTAAATTTTAAATTTTAAAAATTTAAATATTAAATTCTAAAAATTTAAATATTAAAAATTAAAATTTTAAATTTTGAAAATTTAAATATTAAATTTTAAAAATTTAATTACCAAAAATTTAAATTTTAAATTTTAGAAATTTAAATATTAAACTTCAAATATTTAAATATTAAATTTGAAAAATTTAAATATTAAAAATTTAAATGTCATATTTTAAAAATTTAATTTTTAAATTTTTAAAATTTAATTATTAAAAAGTTAAATTTTATAATTTAAAAATTTAAATATTATATTTTAAAAATTTAAATATTAAAATTTCAAAAATTTAAATATTAAAGTTTAAAAATTTAAATATTAAATTTTAAAACTTTATATTTTAAAAATTTTAATTTTAAATTTAAAAAATTTGAATATTAAAAATTTAAATTTTAAATATTAAAAATTTAAATATTAAATTTTAAAAATTTAAATATTAAATATTTAAATATTAAATTTTAAAAAATTAAATTTTAAATATTAAAAATTTAAATGTTAAATTTTAGAAATTTAAATATTAAATTTTAAAAATTTAAATATTAAAAATTTAAATTTTGAATTTTAAAAATTTAAATATTAAATTTTTAAAATTTAAATATTAAATTTCAAAAATTTAAATATTAAATTTTAGAAATTTAAATATTAAAAATTTATATTTCATATTTTAAAAATTTAAATATTAAATTTTTAAAATATAATTATTAATAAGTTAAATTTTATATTTTAAAAATTTAAATATTATATTTTAAAAATTCAAATATTGAAAATTTAAATTTTATATTTTAAAAATTTAAATATTAAAGTTTAAAACTTTAAATATTAAATTTTAAAACTTTATATATTAAAAATTTTAATTTTAATTTTAAAAAAATTGAATATTAAAAATTTAAATTTTAAATATTAAAAATTTAAATATTAAATTTTAAAAATTTATATATTTAATTTTAGAAATTTAAATATTAAATTTTAAAAATTTAAATATTAAAAATTTAAATTTTTAATATTAAAAATTTAAATATTAAATTTTAAAAAATTAAATTTTAAATATTAAAAATTTAAATATTAAATTTTAAAAATTTAAATATTAAAATTTTAAAAATTTAAATATTAAAATTTTAAATTTTATATTTTAGAAATTTAAATATTAAATTTTAAAAATTTAAATATTAAATTTCAAAAATTTAAATATTAAATTTTAGAAATTTAAATATTAAATTTTAAAAATTTAAATATTAAATTTTAAAAATTTATATTTTAAAAATTTAAATATTAAAAATTTAAATATTAAATTTTAAAAATTTAAATTTTAAATTTTGAAAATAAAAATATTAAATTTTAAAAATTTAAATATTAAAATTTTAAATTTTATATTTTAGAAATTTAAATATTAAATTTTAAAAATTTAAATATTAAATTTCAAAAATTTAAATATTAAATTTTAGAAATTTAAATATTAAAATTTTAAATTTTATATTTTAGAAATTTAAATATTAAATTTTAAAAATTTAAATATTAAATTTCAAAAATTTAAATATTAAATTTTAGAAATTTAAATATTAAATTTTAAAAATTTAAATATTAAATTTCAAAAATTTAAATATTAAATTTTAGAAATTTAAATAATAAATTTTAACAATTTAAATATTAAAAATTTAAATTTTTAATATTAAAAATTTAAATATTAAATTTTAAAAAATTAAATTTTAAATATTAAAATTTAAATATTAAATTTTATAAATTTAAATTTTAAATTTTAAAAATTTAAATATTATATTTTAAAAATTTAAATATTGAAAATTTAAATTTTAAATTTTAAAAATTTAAATTATTATATATTAAAAATTTTAATTTTAAATTTAAAAAATTTGAATATTAAAAATTTAAATTTTAAATATTAAAAATTTAAATATTAAATTTTATAAATTTAAATATTAAATTTTAAAAATTTAAATTTTAAATTTTAAAAATTTAAATTTTAAATTTTAAAAATTTAAATATTAAATTATAAAAAGTTAAATATTAAAAATTAAACTTTTAAATTTTGAAAATTTAAATATTAAATTTTAAAAATTTAATTACTAAAAATTTAAATTTTAAATTTTAGAAATTTAAATATTAAACTTCAAATATTTAAAAATTAAATTTGAAAAATTTAAATATTAAAAATTTAAATTTCATATTTTAAAAATTTAATTATTAAATTTTTAACATTTAATTATTAAAAAGTTAAATTTTATAATTTAAAAATTTAAATATTATATTTTAAAAATTTAAATATTAAAATTATAAAAATTTAAATATTAAAGTTTAAAAATTTAAATATTAAATTTTAAAACTTTATATTTTAAAAATTTTAATTTTAAATTTAAAAAATTTGAATATTAAAAATTTAAATTTTAAATATTAAAAATTTAAATATTAAATTTTAAAAATTTAAATATTAAAAATTTAAATTTTTAATATTAAAAATTTAAATTTTTAATATTAAAAATTTTAATTTTATATTTTAAAAATTTAAATATTAAATTTTAAAAATTAAAATAATAAATTTTGAAAATTTAAATATTAAATTTTAAAAAATTAAATTTTAAATATTATAAATTTAAATATTAAATTTTAGAAATTTAAATATGAAATTTTAAAAATTTAAATATTAAATTTTGAAAATAAAAATTTTAAATTCTAAAAATTTAATTATTATAAATTTAAATTTTAAATTTTAAAAATTTAATTATTAAATTTTAAAAATTTAAATATTAAAAATTTTAATTTTTAATATTAAAAATTTAAATATTAAATTTTAATAAATTTAATTTTAAATATTAAAAATTTAAATATTAAATTTTAAAAATTTAAATATTAAAATTTTAAAAATTTAAATATTAAAATTTTAAATTTTTTATTTTAGAAATTTAAAAATTAAATTTTAAAAATTTAAATATTAAAAATTTAAATATTAAATTTTAAAAATTTAAATTTTACATTTTAAAAATTTAAATTTTAAATTTTAAAAATTTAAATTTTAAATTTTAAAAATTTAAATATTAAATTCTAAAAATTTAAATAGTAAAAATTAAAATTTTAAATTTTGAAAATTTAAATTTTAAAAATTTAATTACCAAAAATTTAAATTTTAAATTTTAGAAATTTAAATATTAAACTTCAAATATTTAAATATTAATTTTGAAAAATTTAAATATAAAAAATTTAAATGTCATATTTTAAAAATTTAATTTTTAAATTTTTAAAATTTAATTATTAAAAAGTTAAATTTTATAATTTAAAAATTTAAATATTATATTTTAAAAATTTAAATATTAAAATTTCAAAAATTTAAATATTAAAGTTTAAAAATTTAAATATTAAATTTTAAAACTTTATATTTTAAAAATTTTAATTTTAAATTTAAAAAATTTGAATATTAAAAATTTAAATTTTAAATATTAAAAATTTAAATATTAAATTTTAAAAATTTAAATATTAAATATTTAAATATTAAATTTTAAAAAATTAAATTTTAAATATTAAAAATTTAAATGTTAAATTTTAGAAATTTAAATATTAAATTTTAAAAATTTAAATATTAAAAATTTAAATTTTGAATTTTAAAAATTTAAATATTAAATTTTTAAAATTTAAATATTAAATTTCAAAAATTTAAATATTAAATTTTGGAAATTTAAATATTAAAAATTTATATTTCATATTTTAAAAATTTAAATATTAAATTTTTAGAATATAATTATTAATAAGTTAAATTTTATATTTTAAAAATTTAAATATTATATTTTAAAAATTCAAATATTGAAAATTTAAATTTTATATTTTAAAAATTTAAATATTAAAGTTTAAAACTTTAAATATTAAATTTTAAAACTTTATATATTAAAAATTTTAATTTTAATTTTAAAAAAATTGAATATTAAAAATTTAAATTTTAAATATTAAAAATTTAAATATTAAATTTTAAAAATTTATATATTTAATTTTAGAAATTTAAATATTAAATTTTAAAAATTTAAATATTAAAAATTTAAATTTTTAATATTAAAAATTTAAATATTAAATTTTAAAAAATTAAATTTTAAATATTAAAAATTTAAATATTAAATTTTAAAAATTTAAATATTAAAATTTTAAAAACTTAAATATTAAAATTTTAAATTTTATATTTTAGAAATTTAAATATTAAATTTTAAAAATTTAAATATTAAATTTCAAAAATTTAAATATTAAATTTTAGAAATTTAAATATTAAATTTTAAAAATTTAAATATTAAATTTTAAAAATTTATATTTTAAAAATTTAAATATTAAAAATTTAAATATTAAATTTTAAAAATTTAAATTTTAAATTTTGAAAATAAAAATATTAAATTTTAAAAATTTAATTATTATAAATTTAAATTTTAAATTTTAAAAATTTAAATATTAAATTTTAAAAATTTAAATATTAAAATTTTAAATTTTATATTTTAGAAATCTAAATATTAAATTTTAAAAATTTAAATATTAAATTTCAAAAATTTAAATATTAAATTTTAGAAATTTAAATAATAAATTTTAACAATTTAAATATTAAAAATTTAAATTTTTAATATTAAAAATTTAAATATTAAATTTTAAAAAATTAAATTTTAAATATTAAAATTGAAATAATAAATTTTATAAATTTAAATTTTAAATTTTAAAAATTTAAATATTATATTTTAAAAATTTAAATATTGAAAATTTAAATTTTAAATTTTAAAAATTTAAATTATTATATATTAAAAATTTTAATTTTAAATTTAAAAAATTTGAATATTAAAAATTTAAATTTTAAATATTAAAAATTTAAATATTAAATTTTATAAATTTAAATATTAAATTTTAAAAATTTAAATTTTAAATTTTAAAAATTTAAATTTTAAATTTTAAAAATTTAAATATTAAATTCTAAAAAGTTAAATATTAAAAATTAAACTTTTAAATTTTGAAAATTTAAATATTAAATTTTAAAAATTTAATTACTAAAAATTTAAATTTTAAATTTTAGAAATTTAAATATTAAACTTCAAATATTTAAAAATTAAATTTGAAAAATTTAAATATTAAAAATTTAAATTTCATATTTTAAAAATTTAATTATTAAATTTTTAAAATTTAATTATTAAAAAGTTAAATTTTATAATTTAAAAATTTAAATATTATATTTTAAAAATTTAAATATTAAAATTATAAAAATTTAAATATTAAAGTTTAAAAATTTAAATATTAAATTTTAAAACTTTATATTTTAAAAATTTTAATTTTAAATTTAAAAAATTTGAATATTAAAAATTTAAATTTTAAATATTAAAAATTTAAATATTAAATTTTAAAAATTTAAATATTAAAAATTTTAATTTTATATTTTAAAAATTTAAATATTAAATTTTAAAAATTAAAATAATAAATTTTGAAAATTTAAATATTAAATTTTAAAAAATTAAATTTTAAATATTATAAATTTAAATATTAAATTTTAGAAATTTAAATATGAAATTTTAAAAATTTAAATATTAAATTTTGAAAATAAAAATTTTAAATTCTAAAAATTTAATTATTATCAATTTAAATTTTAAATTTTAAAAATTTAATTATTAAATTTTAAAAATTTAAATATTAAAATTTTAAATTTTATATTTTAGAAATTTAAATATTAAATTTTAAAAATTTAAATATTAAAAATTTTAATTTTTAATATTAAAAATTTAAATATTAAATTTTAATAAATTTAATTTTAAATATTAAAAATTTAAATATTAAATTTTAAAAATTTAAATATTAAAATTTTAAAAATTTAAATATTAAAATTTTAAATTTTTTATTTTAGAAATTTAAATATTAAATTTTAAAAATTTAAATATTAAAAATTTAAATATTAAATTTTAAAAATTTAAATTTTACATTTTAAAAATTTAAATTTTAAATTTTAAAAATTTAAATTTTAAATTTTAAAAATTTAAATATTAAATTCTAAAAATTTAAATATTAAAAATTAAAATTTTAAATTTTGAAAATTTAAATATTAAATTTTAAAAATTTAATTACCAAAAATTTAAATTTTAAATTTTAGAAATTTAAATATTAAACTTCAAATATTTAAATATTAAATTTGAAAAATTTAAATATTAAAAATTTAAATGTCATATTTTAAAAATTTAATTTTTAAATTTTTAAAATTTAATTATTAAAAAGTTAAATTTTATAATTTAAAAATTTAAATATTATATTTTAAAAATTTAAATATTAAAATTTCAAAAATTTAAATATTAAAGTTTAAAAATTTAAATATTAAATTTTAAAACTTTATATTTTAAAAATTTTAATTTTAAATTTAAAAAATTTGAATATTAAAAATTTAAATTTTAAATATTAAAAATTTAAATATTAAATTTTAAAAATTTAAATATTAAATATTTAAATATTAAATTTTAAAAAATTAAATTTTAAATATTAAAAATTTAAATGTTAAATTTTAGAAATTTAAATATTAAATTTTAAAAATTTAAATATTAAAAATTTAAATTTTGAATTTTAAAAATTTAAATATTAAATTTTTAAAATTTAAATATTAAATTTCAAAAATTTAAATATTAAATTTTAGAAATTTAAATATTAAAAATTTATATTTCATATTTTAAAAATTTAAATATTAAATTTTTAAAATATAATTATTAATAAGTTAAATTTTATATTTTAAAAATTTAAATATTATATTTTAAAAATTCAAATATTGAAAATTTAAATTTTATATTTTAAAAATTTAAATATTAAAGTTTAAAACTTTAAATATTAAATTTTAAAACTTTATATATTAAAAATTTTAATTTTAATTTTAAAAAAATTGAATATTAAAAATTTAAATTTTAAATATTAAAAATTTAAATATTAAATTTTAAAAATTTATATATTTAATTTTAGAAATTTAAATATTAAATTTTAAAAATTTAAATATTAAAAATTTAAATTTTTAATATTAAAAATTTAAATATTAAATTTTAAAAAATTAAATTTTAAATATTAAAAATTTAAATATTAAATTTTAAAAATTTAAATATTAAAATTTTAAAAATTTAAATATTAAAATTTTAAATTTTATATTTTAGAAATTTAAATATTAAATTTTAAAAATTTAAATATTAAATTTCAAAAATTTAAATATTAAATTTTAGAAATTTAAATATTAAATTTTAAAAATTTAAATATTAAATTTTAAAAATTTATATTTTAAAAATTTAAATATTAAAAATTTAAATATTAAATTTTAAAAATTTAAATTTTAAATTTTGAAAATAAAAATATTAAATTTTAAAAATTTAAATATTAAAATTTTAAATTTTATATTTTAGAAATTTAAATATTAAATTTTAAAAATTTAAATATTAAATTTCAAAAATTTAAATATTAAATTTTAGAAATTTAAATATTAAAATTTTAAATTTTATATTTTAGAAATTTAAATATTAAATTTTAAAAATTTAAATATTAAATTTCAAAAATTTAAATATTAAATTTTAGAAATTTAAATATTAAATTTTAAAAATTTAAATATTAAATTTCAAAAATTTAAATATTAAATTTTAGAAATTTAAATAATAAATTTTAACAATTTAAATATTAAAAATTTAAATTTTTAATATTAAAAATTTAAATATTAAATTTTAAAAAATTAAATTTTAAATATTAAAATTTAAATATTAAATTTTATAAATTTAAATTTTAAATTTTAAAAATTTAAATATTATATTTTAAAAATTTAAATATTGAAAATTTAAATTTTAAATTTTAAAAATTTAAATTATTATATATTAAAAATTTTAATTTTAAATTTAAAAAATTTGAATATTAAAAATTTAAATTTTAAATATTAAAAATTTAAATATTAAATTTTATAAATTTAAATATTAAATTTTAAAAATTTAAATTTTAAATTTTAAAAATTTAAATTTTAAATTTTAAAAATTTAAATATTAAATTATAAAAAGTTAAATATTAAAAATTAAACTTTTAAATTTTGAAAATTTAAATATTAAATTTTAAAAATTTAATTACTAAAAATTTAAATTTTAAATTTTAGAAATTTAAATATTAAACTTCAAATATTTAAAAATTAAATTTGAAAAATTTAAATATTAAAAATTTAAATTTCATATTTTAAAAATTTAATTATTAAATTTTTAACATTTAATTATTAAAAAGTTAAATTTTATAATTTAAAAATTTAAATATTATATTTTAAAAATTTAAATATTAAAATTATAAAAATTTAAATATTAAAGTTTAAAAATTTAAATATTAAATTTTAAAACTTTATATTTTAAAAATTTTAATTTTAAATTTAAAAAATTTGAATATTAAAAATTTAAATTTTAAATATTAAAAATTTAAATATTAAATTTTAAAAATTTAAATATTAAAAATTTAAATTTTTAATATTAAAAATTTAAATTTTTAATATTAAAAATTTTAATTTTATATTTTAAAAATTTAAATATTAAATTTTAAAAATTAAAATAATAAATTTTGAAAATTTAAATATTAAATTTTAAAAAATTAAATTTTAAATATTATAAATTTAAATATTAAATTTTAGAAATTTAAATATGAAATTTTAAAAATTTAAATATTAAATTTTGAAAATAAAAATTTTAAATTCTAAAAATTTAATTATTATAAATTTAAATTTTAAATTTTAAAAATTTAATTATTAAATTTTAAAAATTTAAATATTAAAAATTTTAATTTTTAATATTAAAAATTTAAATATTAAATTTTAATAAATTTAATTTTAAATATTAAAAATTTAAATATTAAATTTTAAAAATTTAAATATTAAAATTTTAAAAATTTAAATATTAAAATTTTAAATTTTTTATTTTAGAAATTTAAAAATTAAATTTTAAAAATTTAAATATTAAAAATTTAAATATTAAATTTTAAAAATTTAAATTTTACATTTTAAAAATTTAAATTTTAAATTTTAAAAATTTAAATTTTAAATTTTAAAAATTTAAATATTAAATTCTAAAAATTTAAATAGTAAAAATTAAAATTTTAAATTTTGAAAATTTAAATTTTAAAAATTTAATTACCAAAAATTTAAATTTTAAATTTTAGAAATTTAAATATTAAACTTCAAATATTTAAATATTAATTTTGAAAAATTTAAATATAAAAAATTTAAATGTCATATTTTAAAAATTTAATTTTTAAATTTTTAAAATTTAATTATTAAAAAGTTAAATTTTATAATTTAAAAATTTAAATATTATATTTTAAAAATTTAAATATTAAAATTTCAAAAATTTAAATATTAAAGTTTAAAAATTTAAATATTAAATTTTAAAACTTTATATTTTAAAAATTTTAATTTTAAATTTAAAAAATTTGAATATTAAAAATTTAAATTTTAAATATTAAAAATTTAAATATTAAATTTTAAAAATTTAAATATTAAATATTTAAATATTAAATTTTAAAAAATTAAATTTTAAATATTAAAAATTTAAATGTTAAATTTTAGAAATTTAAATATTAAATTTTAAAAATTTAAATATTAAAAATTTAAATTTTGAATTTTAAAAATTTAAATATTAAATTTTTAAAATTTAAATATTAAATTTCAAAAATTTAAATATTAAATTTTGGAAATTTAAATATTAAAAATTTATATTTCATATTTTAAAAATTTAAATATTAAATTTTTAGAATATAATTATTAATAAGTTAAATTTTATATTTTAAAAATTTAAATATTATATTTTAAAAATTCAAATATTGAAAATTTAAATTTTATATTTTAAAAATTTAAATATTAAAGTTTAAAACTTTAAATATTAAATTTTAAAACTTTATATATTAAAAATTTTAATTTTAATTTTAAAAAAATTGAATATTAAAAATTTAAATTTTAAATATTAAAAATTTAAATATTAAATTTTAAAAATTTATATATTTAATTTTAGAAATTTAAATATTAAATTTTAAAAATTTAAATATTAAAAATTTAAATTTTTAATATTAAAAATTTAAATATTAAATTTTAAAAAATTAAATTTTAAATATTAAAAATTTAAATATTAAATTTTAAAAATTTAAATATTAAAATTTTAAAAACTTAAATATTAAAATTTTAAATTTTATATTTTAGAAATTTAAATATTAAATTTTAAAAATTTAAATATTAAATTTCAAAAATTTAAATATTAAATTTTAGAAATTTAAATATTAAATTTTAAAAATTTAAATATTAAATTTTAAAAATTTATATTTTAAAAATTTAAATATTAAAAATTTAAATATTAAATTTTAAAAATTTAAATTTTAAATTTTGAAAATAAAAATATTAAATTTTAAAAATTTAATTATTATAAATTTAAATTTTAAATTTTAAAAATTTAAATATTAAATTTTAAAAATTTAAATATTAAAATTTTAAATTTTATATTTTAGAAATCTAAATATTAAATTTTAAAAATTTAAATATTAAATTTCAAAAATTTAAATATTAAATTTTAGAAATTTAAATAATAAATTTTAACAATTTAAATATTAAAAATTTAAATTTTTAATATTAAAAATTTAAATATTAAATTTTAAAAAATTAAATTTTAAATATTAAAATTGAAATAATAAATTTTATAAATTTAAATTTTAAATTTTAAAAATTTAAATATTATATTTTAAAAATTTAAATATTGAAAATTTAAATTTTAAATTTTAAAAATTTAAATTATTATATATTAAAAATTTTAATTTTAAATTTAAAAAATTTGAATATTAAAAATTTAAATTTTAAATATTAAAAATTTAAATATTAAATTTTATAAATTTAAATATTAAATTTTAAAAATTTAAATTTTAAATTTTAAAAATTTAAATTTTAAATTTTAAAAATTTAAATATTAAATTCTAAAAAGTTAAATATTAAAAATTAAACTTTTAAATTTTGAAAATTTAAATATTAAATTTTAAAAATTTAATTACTAAAAATTTAAATTTTAAATTTTAGAAATTTAAATATTAAACTTCAAATATTTAAAAATTAAATTTGAAAAATTTAAATATTAAAAATTTAAATTTCATATTTTAAAAATTTAATTATTAAATTTTTAAAATTTAATTATTAAAAAGTTAAATTTTATAATTTAAAAATTTAAATATTATATTTTAAAAATTTAAATATTAAAATTATAAAAATTTAAATATTAAAGTTTAAAAATTTAAATATTAAATTTTAAAACTTTATATTTTAAAAATTTTAATTTTAAATTTAAAAAATTTGAATATTAAAAATTTAAATTTTAAATATTAAAAATTTAAATATTAAATTTTAAAAATTTAAATATTAAAAATTTTAATTTTATATTTTAAAAATTTAAATATTAAATTTTAAAAATTAAAATAATAAATTTTGAAAATTTAAATATTAAATTTTAAAAAATTAAATTTTAAATATTATAAATTTAAATATTAAATTTTAGAAATTTAAATATGAAATTTTAAAAATTTAAATATTAAATTTTGAAATTAAAAATTTTAAATTCTAAAAATTTAATTATTATCAATTTAAATTTTAAATTTTAAAAATTTAATTATTAAATTTTAAAAATTTAAATATTAAAATTTTAAATTTTATATTTTAGAAATTTAAATATTAAATTTTAAAAATTTAAATATTAAAAATTTTAATTTTTAATATTAAAAATTTAAATATTAAATTTTAATAAATTTAATTTTAAATATTAAAAATTTAAATATTAAATTTTAAAAATTTAAATATTAAAATTTTAAAAATTTAAATATTAAAATTTTAAATTTTTTATTTTAGAAATTTAAATATTAAATTTTAAAAATTTAAATATTAAAAATTTAAATATTAAATTTTAAAAATTTAAATTTTACATTTTAAAAATTTAAATTTTAAATTTTAAAAATTTAAATTTTAAATTTTAAAAATTTAAATATTAAATTCTAAAAATTTAAATATTAAAAATTAAAATTTTAAATTTTGAAAATTTAAATATTAAATTTTAAAAATTTAATTACCAAAAATTTAAATTTTAAATTTTAGAAATTTAAATATTAAACTTCAAATATTTAAATATTAAATTTGAAAAATTTAAATATTAAAAATTTAATTATTAAAAAGTTAAATTTTATAATTTAAAAATTTAAATATTATATTTTAAAAATTTAAATATTAAAATTTCAAAAATTTAAATATTAAAGTTTAAAAATTTAAATATTAAATTTTAAAACTTTATATTTTAAAAATTTTAATTTTAAATTTAAAAAATTTGAATATTAAAAATTTAAATTTTAAATATTAAAAATTTAAATATTAAATTTTAAAAATTTAAATATTAAATATTTAAATATTAAATTTTAAAAAATTAAATTTTAAATATTAAAAATTTAAATGTTAAATTTTAGAAATTTAAATATTAAATTTTAAAAATTTAAATATTAAAAATTTAAATTTTGAATTTTAAAAATTTAAATATTAAATTTTTAAAATTTATATATTAAATTTCAAAAATTTAAATATTAAATTTTAGAAATTTAAATATTAAAAATTTATATTTCATATTTTAAAAATTTAAATATTAAATTTTTAAAATATAATTATTAATAAGTTAAATTTTATATTTTAAAAATTTAAATATTATATTTTAAAAATTTAAATATTAAAGTTTAAAACTTTAAATATTAAATTTTAAAACTTTATATATTAAAAATTTTAATTTTAATTTTAAAAAAATTGAATATTAAAAATTTAAATTTTAAATATTAAAAATTTAAATATTAAATTTTAAAAATTTATATATTTAATTTTAGACATTTAAATATTAAATTTTAAAAATTTAAATATTAAAAATTTAAATTTTTAATATTAAAAATTTAAATATTAAATTTTAAAAAATTAAATTTTAAATATTAAAAATTTAAATATTAAATTTTAAAAATTTAAATATTAAAATTTTAAAAATTTAAATATTAAAATTTTAAATTTTATATTTTAGAAATTTAAATATTAAATTTTAAAAATTTAAATATTAAATTTTAAAAATTTATATTTTAAAAATTTAAATATTAAAAATTTAAATATTAAATTTTAAAAATTTAAATTTTAAATTTTGAAAATAAAAATATTAAATTTTAAAAATTTAATTATTATAAATTTAAATTTTAAATTTTAAAAATTTAAATATTAAATTTTAAAAATTTAAATATTAAAATTTTAAATTTTATATTTTAGAAATCTAAATATTAAATTTTAAAAATTTAAATATTAAATTTCAAAAATTTAAATATTAAATTTTAGAAATTTAAATAATAAATTTTAACAATTTAAATATTAAAAATTTAAATTTTTAATATTAAAAATTTAAATATTAAATTTTAAAAAATTAAATTTTAAATATTAAAATTTAAATATTAAATTTTATAAATTCAAATTTTAAATTTTAAAAATTTAAATATTATATTTTAAAAATTTAAATATTGAAAATTTAAATTTTAAATTTTAAAAATTTAAATTATTATATATTAAAAATTTTAATTTTAAATTTAAAAAATTTGAATATTAAAAATTTAAATTTTAAATATTAAAAATTTAAATATTAAATTTTATAAATTTAAATATTAAATTTTAAAAATTTAAATTTTAAATTTTAAAAATTTAAATTTTAAATTTTAAAAATTTAAATATTAAATTCTAAAAAGTTAAATATTAAAAATTAAACTTTTAAATTTTGAAAATTTAAATATTAAATTTTAAAAATTTAATTACTAAAAATTTAAATTTTAAATTTTACAAAATTTAAATATTAAACTTCAAATATTTAAAAATTAAATTTGAAAAATTTAAATATTAAAAATTTAAATTTCATATTTTAAAAATTTAATTATTAAATTTTTAAAATTTAATTATTAAAAAGTTAAATTTTATAATTTAAAAATTTAAATATTATATTTTAAAAATTTAAATATTAAAATTATAAAAATTTAAATATTAAAGTTTAAAAATTTAAATATTAAATTTTAAAACTTTATATTTTAAAAATTTTAATTTTAAATTTAAAAAATTTGAATATTAAAAATTTAAATTTTAAATATTAAAAATTTAAATATTAAATTTTAAAAATTTAAATATTAAAAATTTAAATTTTTAATATTAAAAATTTAAATTTTTAATATTAAAAATTTTTATTTTATATTTTAAAAATTTAAATATTAAATTTTAAAAATTAAAATAATAAATTTTGAAAATTTAAATATTAAATTTTAAAAAATTAAATTTTAAATATTATAAATTTAAATATTAAATTTTAGAAATTTAAATATGAAATTTTAAAAATTTAAATATTAAATTTTGAAAATAAAAATTTTAAATTCTAAAAATTTAATTATTATAAATTTAAATTTTAAATTTTAAAAATTTAATTATTAAATTTTAAAAATTTAAATATTAAAATTTTAAATTTTATATTTTAGAAATTTAAATATTAAATTTTAAAAATTTAAATATTAAAAATTTTAATTTTTAATATTAAAAATTTAAATATTAAATTTTAATAAATTTAATTTTAAATATTAAAAATTTAAATATTAAATTTTAAAAATTTAAATATTAAAATTTTAAAAATTTAAATATTAAAATTTTAAATTTTTTATTTTAGAAATTTAAATATTAAATTTTAAAAATTTAAATATTAAAAATTTAAATATTAAATTTTAAAAATTTAAATTTTACATTTTAAAAATTTAAATTTTAAATTTTAAAAATTTAAATTTTAAATTTTAAAAATTTAAATATTAAATTCTAAAAATTTAAATATTAAAAATTAAAATTTTAAATTTTGAAAATTTAAATATTAAATTTTAAAAATTTAATTACCAAAAATTTAAATTTTAAATTTTAGAAATTTAAATATTAAACTTCAAATATTTAAATATTAAATTTGAAAAATTTAAATATTAAAAATTTAAATGTCATATTTTAAAAATTTAATTTTTAAAATTTAATTATTAAAAAGTTAAATTTTATAATTTAAAAAATTAAATATTATATTTTAAAAATTTAAATATTAAAATTTCAAAAATTTAAATATTAAAGTTTAAAAATTTAAATATTAAATTTTAAAACTTTATATTTTAAAAATTTTAATTTTAAATTTAAAAAATTTGAATATTAAAAATTTAAATTTTAAATATTAAAAATTTAAATATTAAATTTTATAAATTTAAATATTAAATATTTAAATATTAAATTTTAAAATATTAAATTTTAAATATTAAAAATTTAAATGTTAAATTTTAGAAATTTAAATATTAAATTTTAAAAATTGAAATATTAAAAATTTAAATTTTGAATTTTAAAAATTTAAATATTAAATTTTTAAAATTTAAATATTAAATTTTAAAAATTTAAATATTAAATTTTAGAAATTTAAATATTAAAAATTTATATTTCATATTTTAAAAATTTAAATATTAAATTTTTAAAATATAATTATTAATAAGTTAAATTTTATATTTTAAAAATTTAAATATTATATTTTAAAAATTCAAATATTGAAAATTTAAATATTATATTTTAAAAATTTAAATATTAAATTTTAAAAATTTATATATTTAATTTTAGAAATTTAAATATTAAATTTTAAAAATTTAAATATTAAAAATTTAAATTTTTAATATTAAAAATTTAAATATTAAATTTTAAAAAATTAAATTTTAAATATTAAAAATTTAAATATTAAATTTTAAAAATTTAAATATTAAAATTTTAAAAATTTAAATATTAAAATTTTAAATTTTATATTTTAGAAATTTAAATATTAAATTTTAAAAATTTAAATATTAAATTTCAAAAATTTAAATATTAAATTTTAGAAATTTAAATATTAAATTTTAAAAATTTAAATATTAAATTTTAAAAATTTATATTTTAAAAATTTAAATATTAAAAATTTAAATATTAAATTTTAAAAATTTAAATTTTAAATTTTGAAAATAAAAATATTAAATTTTAAAAATTTAATTATTATAAATTTAAATTTTAAATTTTAAAAATTTAAATATTAAATTTTAAAAATTTAAATATTAAAATTTTAAATTTTATATTTTAGAAATCTAAATATTAAATTTTAAAAATTTAAATATTAAATTTCAAAAATTTAAATATTAAATTTTAGAAATTTAAATAATAAATTTTGACAATTTAAGTATTAAAAATTTAAATTTTTAATATTAAAAATTTAAATATTAAATTTTAAAAAATTAAATTTTAAATATTAAAATTTAAATATTAAATTTTATAAATTTAAATTTTAAATTTTAAAAATTTAAATTTTAAATTTTAAAAATTTAAATATTAAATTTTAAAAATTTAAATATTAAAAATTAAAATTTTAAATTTTGAAAATATAAAGATTAAATTTTAAAAATTTAATTACTAAAAATTTAAATTTTAGAAATTTAAATATTGAACTTTAAATATTTAAATATTAAATTTGAAAAATTTAAATATTAAAAATTTAAATTTCATATTTTAAAAATTTAAATATTAAAAATTTAAATTTTTAATATTAAAAATTTTAATTTTATATTTTAAAAATTTAAATATTAAATTTTAAAAATTAATATAATAAATTTTGAAAATTTATATATTAAATTTTAAAAAATTAAATTTTAAATATTATAAATTTAAATATTAAATTTTAGAAATTTAAATATGAAATTTTAAAAATTTAAATATTAAATTTTGAAAATAAAAATTTTAAATTTTAAAAATTTAATTATTATAAATTTAAATTTTAAATTTTAAAAATTTAATTATTAAATTTTAAAAATTTAAATATTAAAATTTTAAATTTTATATTTTAGAAATTTAAATATTAAATTTTAAAAATTTAAATATTAGAAATTTTAATTATTAATATTAAAAATTTAAATATTAAATTTTAATAAATTTAATTTTAAATATTAAAAATTTAAATATTAAATTTTAAAAATTTAAATATTAAAATTTTAAATTTTATATTTTAGAAATTTTTATATTAAATTTTAAAAATTTAAATATTAAAATTTTAAAAATTTAATTATTAAAATTTTAAATTTTATATTTTAGAAATTTAAAAATTAAATTTTAAAAATTTAAATATTAAATTTCAAAAATTTAAATATTAAATTTTAGAAATATAAATATTAAATTTTAGAAATATAAATATTAAATTTTAACAATTTAAATATTAAAAATTTAAATTTTTAATATTAAAAATTTAAATATTAAATTTTAAAAAATTAAATTTTAAATATTAAAAATTTAAATATTAAATTTTATAAATTTAAATTTTAAATTTTAAAAATTTAAATTTTAAATTTTAAAAATTTAAATATTAAATTTTAAAAATTTAAATATTAAATTTTAAAATTTTAAATATTAAAATTTTAAAAATTTAAATATTAAAATTTTAAATTTTTTATTTTAGAAATTTAAATATTAAATTTTAAAAATTTAAATATTAAAAATTTAAATATTAAATTTTAAAAATTTAAATATTAAATTCTAAAAATTTTAATATTAAAAATTAAAATTTTAAATTTTGAAAGTTTAAATATTAAATTTTAAAAATTTATTTACTAAAAATTTAAATTTTAAATTTTATAAATTTAAATATTAAACTTCAAATATTTAAATATTAAATTTGAAAAATTTAAATATTAAAAATTTAAATTTCATATTTTAAAAATTTAATTATTAAATTTTTAAAATTTAATTATTAAAAAGTAAAATTTTATAATTTAAAAATTTAAATATTATATTTTAAAAATTTAAATATTAAAATTTTAAAAATTTAAATATTAAATTTTAAAAATTTAAATATTAAAAATTTAAATTTTTAATATTAAAAATTTAAATATTAAATTTTAAAAAATTAAATTTTAAAAATTTAAATATTAAAATTTTAAAAATTTAAATATTAAAATTTTAAATTTTATATTTTAGAAATTTAAATATTAAAAATTTTAAAAAATTTAAATTTTAAATATTAAAAATTTAAATTTCATATTTTAAAAATTTAATTATTAAATTTTTAAAATTTAATTATTAAAAAGTAAAATTTTATAATTTAAAAATTTAAATATTATATTTTAAAAATTTAAATATTAAAATTTTAAAAATTTAAATATTAAATTTTAAAAATTTAAATATTAAAAATTTAAATTTTTAATATTAAAAATTTAAATATTAAATTTTAAAAAATTAAATTTTAAAAATTTAAATATTAAAATTTTAAAAATTTAAATATTAAAATTTTAAAAATTTAAATATTAAAATTTTAAATTTTATATTTTAGAAATTTAAATATTAAATTTTAAAAATTTAAATATTAAAAATTTAAATTTTTAATATTAAAAGTTTAAATATTAAATTTTAAAAATTTAAATTTTAAATTTTAAAAATTTAAATATTAAATTTTAAAAATTTAAATATTAAAATTTTAAAAATTTAAATATAAAAATTTTAAATTTTTTATTTTAGAAATTTAAATATTAAATTTTAAAAATTTAAATATTAAAAATTTAAGTATTAAATTTTAAAAATTTAAATTTTAAATTTTAAAAATTTAAATTTTAAATTTTAAAAATTTAAATTTTATATTTTAAAAATTTAAATATTAAATTCTAAAAATTTAAATATTAAAAATTAAAATTTTAAATTTTGAAAATTTAAATATTAAATTTTAAAAATTTAATTACTAAAAATTTAAATTTTATATTTTAGAAATTTAAATATTAAATTTTAAAAATTTAAATATGAAAAATTTTAATTTTTAATATTAAAAATTCAAATATTAAATTTTAATAAATTTAATTTTAAATATTAAAAATTTAAATATTAAATTTTAAAAATTTATATATTTAATTTTAGAAATTTAAATATTAAATTTTAAAAATTTAAATATTAAAAATTTAAATTTTTAATATTAAAAATTTAAATATTAAATTTTAAAAAATTAAATTTTAAATATTAAAAATTTAAATATTAAATTTTAAAAATTTAAATATTAAAATTTTAAAAATTTAAATATTAAAATTTTAAATTTTATATTTTAGAAATTTAAATATTAAATTTTAAAAATTTAAATATTAAATTTCAAAAATTTAAATATTAAATTTTAGAAATTTAAATATTAAATTTTAAAAATTTAAATATTAAATATTAAAAATTTATATTTTAAAAATTTAAATATTAAAAATTTAAATATTAAATTTTAAAAATTTAAATTTTAAATTTTGAAAATAAAAATATTAAATTTTAAAAATTTAATTATTATAAATTTAAATTTTAAATTTTAAAAATTTAAATATTAAATTTTAAAAATTTAAATATTAAAATTTTAAATTTTATATTTTAGAAATCTAAATATTAAATTTTAAAAATTTAAATATTAAATTTCAAAAATTTAAATATTAAATTTTAGAAATTTAAATAATAAATTTTGACAATTTAAGTATTAAAAATTTAAATTTTTAATATTAAAAATTTAAATATTAAATTTTAAAAAATTAAATTTTAAATATTAAAATTTAAATATTAAATTTTATAAATTTAAATTTTAAATTTTAAAAATTTAAATTTTAAATTTTAAAAATTTAAATATTAAATTTTAAAAATTTAAATATTAAAAATTAAAATTTTAAATTTTGAAAATATAAATATTAAATTTTAAAAATTTAATTACTAAAAATTTAAATTTTAGAAATTTAAATATTGAACTTTAAATATTTAAATATTAAATTTGAAAAATTTAAATATTAAAAATTTAAATTTCATATTTTAAAAATTTAATTATTAAATTTTTAAAATTTAATTATTAAAAAGTTAAATTTTATAATTTAAAAATTTAAATATTATATTTTAAAAATTTAAATATTAAAATTATAAAAATTTAAATATTAAAGTTTAAAAATATAAA
Source organism: Aethina tumida (assembly GCF_024364675.1). Taxonomy (NCBI): domain Eukaryota; kingdom Metazoa; phylum Arthropoda; class Insecta; order Coleoptera; family Nitidulidae; genus Aethina; species Aethina tumida. Next base: position 17,846,791 of record NC_065435.1, on the reverse strand, counting down.
TATTAAATTTTAAAACTTTATATTTTAAAAATTTTAATTTTAAATTTAAAAAATTTGAATATTAAAAATTTAAATTTTAAATATTAAAAATTTAAATATTAAATTTTAAAAATTTAAATATTAAAAATTTAAATTTTTAATATTAAAAATTTTAATTTTATATTTTAAAAATTTAAATATTAAAATTTTAAATTTTATATTTTAGAAATTTAAATATTAAATTTTAAAAATTTAAATATTAAAAATTTTAATTATTAATATTAAAAATTTAAATATTAAATTTTAATAAATTTAATTTTAAATATTAAAAATTTAAATATTAAATTTTAAAAATTTAAATATTAAAATTTTAAATTTTATATTTTAGAAATTTTTATATTAAATTTTAAAAATTTAAAAATTAAAATTTTAAAAATTTAATTATTAAAATTTTAAATTTTATATTTTAGAAATTTAAAAATTAAATTTTAAAAATTTAAATATTAAATTTCAAAAATTTAAATATTAAATTTTCGAAATATAAATATTAAATTTTAGAAATATAAATATTAAATTTTAACAATTTAAATATTAAAAATTTAAATTTTTAATATTAAAAATTTAAATATTAAATTTTAAAAAATTAAATTTTAAATATTAAAAATTTAAATATTAAATTTTATAAATTTAAATTTTAAATTTTAAAAATTTAAATTTTAAATTTTAAAAATTTAAATATTAAATTTTGAAAATTTAAATATTAAATTTTAAAAATTTAAATATTAAAATTTTAAAAATTTAAATATTAAAATTTTAAATTTTTTATTTTAGAAATTTAAATATTAAATTTTAAAAATTTAAATATTAAAAATTTAAATATTAAATTTTAAAAATTTAAATATTAAATTCTAAAAATTTTAATATTAAAAATTAAAATTTTAAATTTTGAAAGTTTAAATATTAAATTTTTAAAATTTATTTACTAAAAATTTAAATTTTAAATTTTATAAATTTAAATATTAAACTTCAAATATTTAAATATTAAATTTGAAAAATTTAAATATTAAAAATTTAAATTTCATATTTTAAAAATTTAATTATTAAATTTTTAAAATTTAATTAATAAAAAGTAAAATTTTATAATTTAAAAATTTAAATATTATATTTTAAAAATTTAAATATTAAAATTTTAAAAATTTAAATATTAAATTTTAAAAATTTAAATATTAAAAATTTAAATTTTTAATATTAAAAATTTAAATATTAAATTTTAAAAAATTAAATTTTAAAAATTTAAATATTAAAATTTTAAAAATTTAAATATTAAAATTTTAAAAATTTAAATATTAAAATTTTAAATTTTATATTTTAGAAATTTAAATATTAAATTTTAAAAATTTAAATATTAAAAATTTAAATTTTTAATATTAAAAGTTTAAATATTAAATTTTAAAAATTTAAATTTTAAATTTTAAAAATTTAAATTTTAAATTTTAAAAATTTAAATTTTATATTTTAAAAATTTAAATATTAAATTCTAAAAATTTAAATATTAAAAATTAAAATTTTAAATTTTGAAAATTTAAATATTAAATTTTAAAAATTTAATTACTAAAAATTTAAATTTTATATTTTAGAAATTTAAATATTAAATTTTAAAAATTTAAATATTAAAAATTTTAATTTTTAATATTAAAAATTCAAATATTAAATTTTAATAAATTTAATTTTAAATATTAAAAATTTAAATATTAAATTTTAAAAATTTAAATATTAAAATTTTAAAAATTTAAATATTAAAATTTTAAATTTTTTATTTTAGAAATTTAAATATTAAATTTTAAAAATTTAAATGTTAAAAATTTAAATATTATATTTTAAAAATTTAAATTTTAAATTTTAAAACTTTAAATTTTAAATTTTAAAAATTAAAATTTTAAATTTTGAAAGTTTAAATATTAAATTTTAAAAATTTAATTACTAAAAATTTAAATTTTAAATTTTAGAAATTTAAATATTAAACTTCAAATATTTAAATATTAAATTTGAAAAATTTAAATATTAAAAATTTAAATTTCATATTTTAAAAATTTAATTATTAAATTTTTAAAATTTAATTAATAAAAAGTTAAATTTTATAATTTAAAAATTTAAATATTATATTTTAAAAATTTAAATATTAAAATTATAAAAATTTAAATATTAAAGTTTAAAAATTTAAATATTAAATTTTAAAACTTTATATTTTAAAAATTTTAATTTTAAATTTAAAAAATTTGAATATTAAAAATTTAAATTTTAAATATTAAAAATTTAAATATTAAATTTTAAAAATTAAAATAATAAATTTTGAAAATTTAAATATTAAATTTTAAAAAATTAAATTTTAAATATTATAAATTTAAATATTAAATTTTAGAAATTTAAATATGAAATTTTAAAAATTTAGATATTAAATTTTGAAAATAAAAATTTTAAATTTTAAAAATTTAATTATTATAAATTTAAATTTTAAATTTTAAAAATTTAATTATTAAATTTTAAAAATTTAAATATTAAAATTTTAAATTTTATATTTTAGAAATTTAAATATTAAATTTTAAAAATTTAAATATTAAAAATTTTAATTTTTAATATTAAAAATTTAAATATTAAATTTTAATAAATTTAATTTTAAATATTAAAAATTTAAATATTAAATTTTAAAAATTTAAATATTAAAATTTTAAATTTTATATTTTAGAAATTTATATATTAAATTTTAAAAATTTAATTATTAAAATTTTAAAAATTTAAATATTAAAATTTTAAATTTTATATTTTAGAAATTTTAAAATTAAATTTTAAAAATTTAAATATTAAATTTCAAAAATTTAAATATTAAATTTTAGAAATATAAATATTAAATTTTAACAATTTAAATATTAAAAATTTAAATTTTTAATATTAAAAATTTGAATATTAAATTTTAAAAAATTAAATTTTAAATATTAAAAATTTAAATATTAAATTTTATAAATTTAAATTTTAAATTTTAAAAATTTAAATTTTAAATTTTAAAAATTTAAATATTAAATTTTAAAAATTTAAATATTAAAATTTTAAAAATTTAAATATTAAAATTTTAAATTTTTTATTTTAGAAATTTAAATATTAAATTTTAAAAATTTAAATATTAAAAATTTAAATATTAAATTTTAAAAATTTAAATTTTAAATTTTAAAAATTTAAATTTTAAATTTTAAAAATTTAAATATTAAATTCTAAAAATTTAAATATTAAAAATTAAAATTTTAAATTTTGAAAGTTTAAATATTAAATTTTAAAAATTTAATTACTAAAAATTTAAATTTTAAATTTTAGAAATTTAAATATTAAACTTCAAATATTTAAATATTAAATTTGAAAAATTTAAATATTAAAAATTTAAATTTCATATTTTAAAAATTTAATTATTAAATTTTTAAAATTTAATTATTAAAAAGTAAAATTTTATAATTTAAAAATTTAAATATTATATTTTAAAAATTTAAATATTAAAATTTTAAAAATTTAAATATTAAAGTTTAAAAATTTAAATATTAAAATTTTAAATTTTATATTTTAGAAATTTAAATATTAAATTTTAAAAATTTAAATATTAAATTTCAAAAATTTAAATATTAAATTTTAGAAATTTAAATATTAAATTTTAAAAATTTAAATTTTAAATTTTGAAAATAAAAATTTTAAATTTTAAAAATTTAATTATTATAAATTTAAATTTTAAATTTTAAAAATTTAATTATTAAATTTTAAAAATTTAAATATTAAAATTTTAAATTTTTTATTTTATAAATTTAAATATTAAATTTTAAAAATTTAAATATTAAAAATTTAAATATTATATTTTAAAAATTTAAATTTTAAATTTTAAAAATTTAAATTTTAAATTTTAAAAATTTAAATATTAAATTCTAAAAATTTAAATATTAAAAATTAAAATTATAAATTTTGAAAGTTTAAATATTAAATTTTAAAAATTTATTTACTAAAAATTTAAATTTTAAATTTTATAAATTTAAATATTAAACTTCAAATATTTAAATATTAAATTTGAAAAATTTAAATATTAAAAATTTAAATTTCATATTTTAAAAATTTAATTATTAAATTTTTAAAATTTAATTATTAAAAAGTAAAATTTTATAATTTAAAAATTTAAATATTATATTTTAAAAATTTAAATATTAAAATTTTAAAAATTTAAATATTAAAGTTTAAAAATTTTAATTTTAAATTTAAAAAATTTGAATATTAAAAATTTAAATTTTAAATATTAAAAATTTAAATTTCATATTTTAAAAATTTAATTATTAAATTTTTAAAATTTAATTATTAAAAAGAAAAATTTTATAATTTAAAAATTTAAATATTATATTTTAAAAATTTAAATATTAAAATTTTAAAAATTTAAATATTAAATTTTAAAAATTTAAATATTAAAAATTTAAATTTTTAATATTAAAAATTTAAATATTAAATTTTAAAAAATTAAATTTTAAAAATTTAAATATTAAAATTTTAAAAATTTAAATATTAAAATTTTAAATTTTATATTTTAGAAATTTAAATATTAAAAATTTTAAAAAATTTAAATTTTAAATATTAAAAATTTAAATTTCATATTTTAAAAATTTAATTATTAAATTTTTAAAATTTAATTATTAAAAAGTAAAATTTTATAATTTAAAAATTTAAATATTATATTTTAAAAATTTAAATATTAAAATTTTAAAAATTTAAATATTAAATTTTAAAAATTTAAATATTAAAAATTTAAATTTTTAATATTAAAAATTTAAATATTAAATTTTAAAAAATTAAATTTTAAAAATTTAAATATTAAAATTTTAAAAATTTAAATATTAAAATTTTAAAAATTTAAATATTAAAATTTTAAATTTTATATCTTAGAAATTTAAATATTAAATTTTAAAAATTTAAATATTAAAAATTTAAATTTTTAATATTAAAAGTTTAAATATTAAATTTTAAAAAATAAATTTTAAATTTTAAAAATTTAAATATTAAATTTTAAAAATTTAAATATTAAAATTTTAAAAATTTAAATATTAAAATTTTAAATTTTTTATTTTACAAATTTAAATATTAAATTTTAAAAATTTAAATATTAAAAATTTAAGTATTAAATTTTAAAAATTTAAATTTTAAATTTTAAAAATTTAAATTTTAAATTTTAAAAATTTAAATATTAAATTCTAAAAATTTAAATATTAAAAATTAAAATTTTAAATTTTGAAAATTTAAATATTAAATTTTAAAAATTTAATTACTAAAAATTTAAATTTTAAATTTTAGAAATTTAAATATTAAACTTCAAATATTTAAATATTAAATTTGAAAAATTTAAATATTAAAATTTTAAATTTTATATTTTAGAAATTTAAATATTAAATTTTAAAAATTTAAATATTAAAAATTTTAATTTTTAATATTAAAAATTTAAATATTAAATTTTAATAAATTTAATTTTAAATATTAAAAATTTAAATATTAAATTTTAAAAATTTAAATGTTAAAAATTTAAATATTATATTTTAAAAATTTAAATTTTAAATTTTAAAACTTTAAATTTTAAATTTTAAAAATTTAAATATTAAATTCTAAAAATTTAAATGTTAAAAATTAAAATTTTAAATTTTGAAAGTTTAAATATTAAATTTTAAAAATTTAATTACTAAAAATTTAAATTTTAAATTTTATAAATTTAAATATTAAACTTCAAATGTTTAAATATTAAATTTGAAAAATTTAAATATTAAAAATTTAAATTTCATATTTTAAAAATTTAATTATTAAATTTTTAAAATTTAATTATTAAAAAGTAAAATTTTATAATTTAAAAATTTAAATATTATATTTTAAAAATTTAAATATTAAAATTTTAAAAATTTAAATATTAAAGTTTAAAAATTTAAATATTAAATTTTAAAACTTTATATTTTAAAAATTTTAATTTTAAATTTAAAAAATTTGAATATTAAAAATTTAAATTTCAATTTCAAATATTCAAATATTAAATTTGAAAAATTTAAATATTAAAAATTTAAATTTCATATTTTAAAAATTTAATTATTAAAAAGTAAAATTTTATAATTTAAAAATTTAAATATTATATTTTAAAAATTTAAATATTAAATTTTTAAAAATTTAAATATTAAAGTTTAAAAATTTAAATATTAAAATTTTAAATTTTATATTTTAGAAATATAAATATTAAATTTTAAAAATTTAAATATTAAATTTCAAAAATTTAAATATTAAATTTTAGAAATTTAAATATTAAATTTTAAAAATTTAAATTTTAAATTTTGAAAATAAAAATTTTAAATTTTAAAAATTTAATTATTATAAATTTAAATTTTAAATTTTAAAAATTTAAATATTAAATTTTAAAAATTTAAATATTAAAATTTTAAAAATTTAAATATTAAAATTTTAAATTTTATATTTTAGAAATTTAAATATTAAATTTTAAAAATTTAAATATTAAAAATTTAAATTTTTAATATTAAAAGTTTAAATATTAAATTTTAAAAAATTAAATTTTAAATTTTAAAAATTTAAATATTAAATTTTAAAAATTTAAATATTAAAATTTTAAAAATTTAAATAATAAATTTTAAATTTTATATTTTAGAAATTTAAATATTAAATTTTAAAAATTTAAATATTAAAAATTTTTATTTTTAATATTAAAAATTTAAATATTAAATTTTAATAAATTTAATTTTAAATATTAAAAATTTAAATATTAAATTTTAAAAATTTAAATATTAAAAATTTAAATATTATATTTTAAAAATTTAAATTTTAAATTTTAAAAATTTAAATTTTAAATTTTAAAAATTTAAATATTAAATTCTAAAAATTTAAATATTAAAAATTAAAATTATAAATTTTGAAAGTTTAAATATTAAATTTTAAAAATTTATTTACTAAAAATTTAAATTTTAAATTTTATAAATTTAAATATTAAACTTCAAATATTTAAATATTAAATTTGAAAAATTTAAATATTAAAAATTTAAATTTCATATTTTAAAAATTTAATTATTAAATTTTTAAAATTTAATTATTAAAAAGTAAAATTTTATAATTTAAAAATTTAAATATTATATTTTAAAAATTTAAATATTAAAATTTTAAAAATTTAAATATTAAAGTTTAAAAATTTTAATTTTAAATTTAAAAAATTTGAATATTAAAAATTTAAATTTTAAATATTAAAAATTTAAATTTCATATTTTAAAAATTTAATTATTAAATTTTTAAAATTTAATTATTAAAAAGAAAAATTTTATAATTTAAAAATTTAAATATTATATTTTAAAAATTTAAATATTAAAATTTTAAAAATTTAAATATTAAATTTTAAAAATTTAAATATTAAAAATTTAAATTTTTAATATTAAAAATTTAAATATTAAATTTTAAAAAATTAAATTTTAAAAATTTAAATATTAAAATTTTAAAAATTTAAATATTAAAATTTTAAATTTTATATTTTAGAAATTTAAATATTAAAAATTTTAAAAAATTTAAATTTTAAATATTAAAAATTTAAATTTCATATTTTAAAAATTTAATTATTAAATTTTTAAAATTTAATTATTAAAAAGTAAAATTTTATAATTTAAAAATTTAAATATTATATTTTAAAAATTTAAATATTAAAATTTTAAAAATTTAAATATTAAATTTTAAAAATTTAAATATTAAAAATTTAAATTTTTAATATTAAAAATTTAAATATTAAATTTTAAAAAATTAAATTTTAAAAATTTAAATATTAAAATTTTAAAAATTTAAATATTAAAATTTTAAAAATTTAAATATTAAAATTTTAAATTTTATATCTTAGAAATTTAAATATTAAATTTTAAAAATTTAAATATTAAAAATTTAAATTTTTAATATTAAAAGTTTAAATATTAAATTTTAAAAAATAAATTTTAAATTTTAAAAATTTAAATATTAAATTTTAAAAATTTAAATATTAAAATTTTAAAAATTTAAATATTAAAATTTTAAATTTTTTATTTTACAAATTTAAATATTAAATTTTAAAAATTTAAATATTAAAAATTTAAGTATTAAATTTTAAAAATTTAAATTTTAAATTTTAAAAATTTAAATTTTAAATTTTAAAAATTTAAATATTAAATTCTAAAAATTTAAATATTAAAAATTAAAATTTTAAATTTTGAAAATTTAAATATTAAATTTTAAAAATTTAATTACTAAAAATTTAAATTTTAAATTTTAGAAATTTAAATATTAAACTTCAAATATTTAAATATTAAATTTGAAAAATTTAAATATTAAAATTTTAAATTTTATATTTTAGAAATTTAAATATTAAATTTTAAAAATTTAAATATTAAAAATTTTAATTTTTAATATTAAAAATTTAAATATTAAATTTTAATAAATTTAATTTTAAATATTAAAAATTTAAATATTAAATTTTAAAAATTTAAATGTTAAAAATTTAAATATTATATTTTAAAAATTTAAATTTTAAATTTTAAAACTTTAAATTTTAAATTTTAAAAATTTAAATATTAAATTCTAAAAATTTAAATGTTAAAAATTAAAATTTTAAATTTTGAAAGTTTAAATATTAAATTTTAAAAATTTAATTACTAAAAATTTAAATTTTAAATTTTATAAATTTAAATATTAAACTTCAAATGTTTAAATATTAAATTTGAAAAATTTAAATATTAAAAATTTAAATTTCATATTTTAAAAATTTAATTATTAAATTTTTAAAATTTAATTATTAAAAAGTAAAATTTTATAATTTAAAAATTTAAATATTATATTTTAAAAATTTAAATATTAAAATTTTAAAAATTTAAATATTAAAGTTTAAAAATTTAAATATTAAATTTTAAAACTTTATATTTTAAAAATTTTAATTTTAAATTTAAAAAATTTGAATATTAAAAATTTAAATTTCAATTTCAAATATTCAAATATTAAATTTGAAAAATTTAAATATTAAAAATTTAAATTTCATATTTTAAAAATTTAATTATTAAAAAGTAAAATTTTATAATTTAAAAATTTAAATATTATATTTTAAAAATTTAAATATTAAATTTTTAAAAATTTAAATATTAAAGTTTAAAAATTTAAATATTAAAATTTTAAATTTTATATTTTAGAAATATAAATATTAAATTTTAAAAATTTAAATATTAAATTTCAAAAATTTAAATATTAAATTTTAGAAATTTAAATATTAAATTTTAAAAATTTAAATTTTAAATTTTGAAAATAAAAATTTTAAATTTTAAAAATTTAATTATTATAAATTTAAATTTTAAATTTTAAAAATTTAAATATTAAATTTTAAAAATTTAAATATTAAAATTTTAAAAATTTAAATATTAAAATTTTAAATTTTATATTTTAGAAATTTAAATATTAAATTTTAAAAATTTAAATATTAAAAATTTAAATTTTTAATATTAAAAGTTTAAATATTAAATTTTAAAAAATTAAATTTTAAATTTTAAAAATTTAAATATTAAATTTTAAAAATTTAAATATTAAAATTTTAAAAATTTAAATAATAAATTTTAAATTTTATATTTTAGAAATTTAAATATTAAATTTTAAAAATTTAAATATTAAAAATTTTTATTTTTAATATTAAAAATTTAAATATTAAATTTTAATAAATTTAATTTTAAATATTAAAAATTTAAATATTAAATTTTAAAAATTTAAATATTAAAAATTTAAATATTATATTTTAAAAATTTAAATTTTAAATTTTAAAAATTTAAATTTTAAATTTTAAAAATTTAAATATTAAATTCTAAAAATTTAAATATTAAAAATTAAAATTATAAATTTTGAAAGTTTAAATATTAAATTTTAAAAATTTATTTACTAAAAATTTAAATTTTAAATTTTATAAATTTAAATATTAAACTTCAAATATTTAAATATTAAATTTGAAAAATTTAAATATTAAAAATTTAAATTTCATATTTTAAAAATTTAATTATTAAATTTTTAAAATTTAATTATTAAAAAGTAAAATTTTATAATTTAAAAATTTAAATATTATATTTTAAAAATTTAAATATTAAAATTTTAAAAATTTAAATATTAAAGTTTAAAAATTTTAATTTTAAATTTAAAAAATTTGAATATTAAAAATTTAAATTTTAAATATTAAAAATTTAAATTTCATATTTTAAAAATTTAATTATTAAATTTTTAAAATTTAATTATTAAAAAGAAAAATTTTATAATTTAAAAATTTAAATATTATATTTTAAAAATTTAAATATTAAAATTTTAAAAATTTAAATATTAAATTTTAAAAATTTAAATATTAAAAATTTAAATTTTTAATATTAAAAATTTAAATATTAAATTTTAAAAAATTAAATTTTAAAAATTTAAATATTAAAATTTTAAAAATTTAAATATTAAAATTTTAAATTTTATATTTTAGAAATTTAAATATTAAAAATTTTAAAAAATTTAAATTTTAAATATTAAAAATTTAAATTTCATATTTTAAAAATTTAATTATTAAATTTTTAAAATTTAATTATTAAAAAGTAAAATTTTATAATTTAAAAATTTAAATATTATATTTTAAAAATTTAAATATTAAAATTTTAAAAATTTAAATATTAAATTTTAAAAATTTAAATATTAAAAATTTAAATTTTTAATATTAAAAATTTAAATATTAAATTTTAAAAAATTAAATTTTAAAAATTTAAATATTAAAATTTTAAAAATTTAAATATTAAAATTTTAAAAATTTAAATATTAAAATTTTAAATTTTATATCTTAGAAATTTAAATATTAAATTTTAAAAATTTAAATATTAAAAATTTAAATTTTTAATATTAAAAGTTTAAATATTAAATTTTAAAAAATAAATTTTAAATTTTAAAAATTTAAATATTAAATTTTAAAAATTTAAATATTAAAATTTTAAAAATTTAAATATTAAAATTTTAAATTTTTTATTTTACAAATTTAAATATTAAATTTTAAAAATTTAAATATTAAAAATTTAAGTATTAAATTTTAAAAATTTAAATTTTAAATTTTAAAAATTTAAATTTTAAATTTTAAAAATTTAAATATTAAATTCTAAAAATTTAAATATTAAAAATTAAAATTTTAAATTTTGAAAATTTAAATATTAAATTTTAAAAATTTAATTACTAAAAATTTAAATTTTAAATTTTAGAAATTTAAATATTAAACTTCAAATATTTAAATATTAAATTTGAAAAATTTAAATATTAAAATTTTAAATTTTATATTTTAGAAATTTAAATATTAAATTTTAAAAATTTAAATATTAAAAATTTTAATTTTTAATATTAAAAATTTAAATATTAAATTTTAATAAATTTAATTTTAAATATTAAAAATTTAAATATTAAATTTTAAAAATTTAAATGTTAAAAATTTAAATATTATATTTTAAAAATTTAAATTTTAAATTTTAAAACTTTAAATTTTAAATTTTAAAAATTTAAATATTAAATTCAAAAAATTTAAATGTTAAAAATTAAAATTTTAAATTTTGAAAGTTTAAATATTAAATTTTAAAAATTTAATTACTAAAAATTTAAATTTTAAATTTTATAAATTTAAATATTAAACTTCAAATGTTTAAATATTAAATTTGAAAAATTTAAATATTAAAAATTTAAATTTCATATTTTAAAAATTTAATTATTAAATTTTTAAAATTTAATTATTAAAAAGTAAAATTTTATAATTTAAAAATTTAAATATTATATTTTAAAAATTTAAATATTAAAATTTTAAAAATTTAAATATTAAAGTTTAAAAATTTAAATATTAAATTTTAAAACTTTATATTTTAAAAATTTTAATTTTAAATTTAAAAAATTTGAATATTAAAAATTTAAATTTCAATTTCAAATATTCAAATATTAAATTTGAAAAATTTAAATATTAAAAATTTAAATTTCATATTTTAAAAATTTAATTATTAAATTTTTAAAATTTAATTATTAAAAAGTAAAATTTTATAATTTAAAAATTTAAATATTATATTTTAAAAATTTAAATATTAAATTTTTAAAAATTTAAATATTAAAGTTTAAAAATTTAAATATTAAAATTTTAAAAATTTAAATATTAAAATTTTAAATTTTATATTTTAGAAATATAAATATTAAATTTTAAAAATTTAAATATTAAATTTCAAAAATTTAAATATTAAATTTTAGAAATTTAAATATTAAATTTTAAAAATTTAAATTTTAAATTTTGAAAATAAAAATTTTAAATTTTAAAAATTTAATTATTATAAATTTAAATTTTAAATTTTAAAAATTTAAATATTAAATTTTAAAAATTTAAATATTAAAATTTTAAAAATTTAAATATTAAAATTTTAAATTTTATATTTTAGAAATTTAAATATTAAATTTTAAAAATTTAAATATTAAAAATTTAAATTTTTAATATTAAAAGTTTAAATATTAAATTTTAAAAAATTAAATTTTAAATTTTAAAAATTTAAATATTAAATTTTAAAAATTTAAATATTAAAATTTTAAAAATTTAAATAATAAATTTTAAATTTTATATTTTAGAAATTTAAATATTAAATTTTAAAAATTTAAATATTAAAAATTTTTATTTTTAATATTAAAAATTTAAATATTAAATTTTAATAAATTTAATTTTAAATATTAAAAATTTAAATATTAAATTTTAAAAATTTAAATATTAAAATTTTAAAAATTTAAATATAATAAATTTTAAATTTTTTATTTTAGAAATTTAAATATTTAATTTTAAAAATTTAAATATTAAAAATTTAAATATTAAATTTTAATAATTTAAATTTTAAATTTTAAAAATTTAAATTTTAAATTTTAAAAATTTAAATATTAAATTCTAAAAATTTAAATATTAAAAATTAAAATTTTAAATTTTGAAAATTTAAATATTAAATTTTAAAAATTTAATTACTAAAAATTTAAATTTTAAATTTTAGAAATTTAAATTTTAAACTTCAAATATTCAAATATTAAATTTGAAAAATTTAAATATTAAAAATTTAAATTTCATATTTTAAAAATTTAATTATTAAATTTTTAAAATTTAATTATTAAAAAGTAAAATTTTATAATTTAAAAATTTAAATATTATATTTTAAAAATTTAAATATTAAATTTTTAAAAATTTAAATATTAAAGTTTAAAAATTTAAATATTAAAATTTTAAAAATTTAAATATTAAAATTTTAAATTTTATATTTTAGAAATATAAATATTAAATTTTAAAAATTTAAATATTAAATTTCAAAAATTTAAATATTAAATTTTAGAAATTTAAATATTAAATTTTAAAAATTTAAATTTTAAATTTTGAAAATAAAAATTTTAAATTTTAAAAATTTAATTATTATAAATTTAAATTTTAAATTTTAAAAATTTAAATATTAAATTTTAAAAATTTAAATATTAAAAATTTTAGTCTTTAATATTAAAAATTTAAATATTAAATTTTAGAAATTTAAATATTAAATTTTAAAAATTTAAATATTATAAATTTAAATTTTAAATATTAAAAATTTAAATATTAAATTTTAAAAATTTAAATTTTAAAATTTTAAAAATTTAAATATTAAAATTTAAAATTTTTTATTTTAGAAATTTAAATATTAAATTTTAAAAATATAAATTTTAAAAATTTAAATATTAAAGTTTAAAAATTTAAATATTAAAATTTTAAAAATTTAAATATTAAAATTTTAAATTTTTTATTTTAGAAATTTAAATATTAAATTTTAAAAATATAAATATTAAAAATTTAAATATTAAATTTTAAAAATTTAAATTTTAAATTTTGAAAATTTAAATATTAAATTTTAAAAATTTAATTATTAAAAATTTAAATTTTAAATTTTAGAAATTTAAATATTAAACTTCAAATATTTAAATATTAAATTTGAAAAATTTAAATATTAAAAATTTAAATTTCATATTTTAAAAATTTAATTATTAAATTTTTAAAATTTAATTATTAAAAAGTAAAATTTTATAATTTAAAAATTTAAATATTATATTTTAAAAATTTAAATATTAAAATTTTAAAAATTTAAATATTAAAATTTTAAAAATTTAAATATTAAAATTTTAAATTTTATATTTTAGAAATTTAAATATTAAATTTTAAAAATTTAAATATTAAATTTCAAAAATTTAAATATTAAATTTTAGAAATTTAAATATTAAATTTTAAAAATTTAAATTTTAAAAATTTAAGTTTTTAATATTAAAAATTTAAATATTAAATTTTAAAAAATTAAATTTTAAAAATTTAAATATTAAAATTTTAAAAATTTAAATATTAAAATTTTAAAAATTTAAATATTAAAATTTTAAATTTTATATTTTAGAAATTTAAATATTAAATTTTAAAAATTTAAATATTAAAAATTTAAATTTTTAATATTAAAAGTTTAAATATTAAATTTTAAAAAATAAATTTTAAATTTTAAAAATTTAAATATTAAATTTTAAAAATTTAAATATTAAAATTTTAAAAATTTAAATATTAAAATTTTAAATTTTTTATTTTACAAATTTAAATATTAAATTTTAAAAATTTAAATATTAAAAATTTAAATTTTTAATATTAAAAGTTTAAATATTAAATTTTAAAAAATAAATTTTAAATTTTAAAAATTTAAATATTAAATTCTAAAAATTTAAATATTAAAAATTAAAATTTTAAATTTTGAAAATTTAAATATTAAATTTTAAAAATTTAATTACTAAAAATTTAAATTTTAAATTTTAGAAATTTAAATATTAAACTTCAAATATTTAAATATTAAATTTGAAAAATTTAAATATTAAAATTTTAAATTTTATATTTTAGAAATTTAAATATTAAATTTTAAAAATTTAAATATTAAAAATTTTAATTTTTAATATTAAAAATTTAAATATTAAATTTTAATAAATTTAATTTTAAATATTAAAAATTTAAATATTAAATTTTAAAAATTTAAATGTTAAAAATTTAAATATTATATTTTAAAAATTTAAATTTTAAATTTTAAAACTTTAAATTTTAAATTTTAAAAATTTAAATATTAAATTCTAAAAATTTAAATATTAAAAATTAAAATTTTAAATTTTGAAAGTTTAAATATTAAATTTTAAAAATTTAAATACTAAAAATTTAAATTTTAAATTTTATAAATTTAAATATTAAACTTCAAATGTTTAAATATTAAATTTGAAAAATTTAAATATTAAAAATTTAAATTTCATATTTTAAAAATTTAATTATTAAATTTTTAAAATTTAATTATTAAAAAGTAAAATTTTATAATTTAAAAATTTAAATATTATATTTTAAAAATTTAAATATTAAAATTTTAAAAATTTAAATATTAAAGTTTAAAAATTTAAATATTAAATTTTAAAACTTTATATTTTAAAAATTTTAATTTTAAATTTAAAAAATTTGAATATTAAAAATTTAAATTTTAAATATTAAAAATTTAAATTTCATATTTTAAAAATTTAATTATTAAATTTTTAAAATTTAATTATTAAAAAGTAAAATTTTATAATTTAAAAATTTAAATATTATATTTTAAAAATTTAAATATTAAAATTTTAAAAATTTAAATATTAAATTTTAAAAATTTAAATATTAAAAATTTAAATTTTTAATATTAAAAATTTAAATATTAAAATTTTAAAAATTTAAATATTAAAATTTTAAATTTTATATTTTAGAAATATAAATATTAAATTTTAAAAATTTAAATATTAAAAATTTAAATTTTTAATATTAAAAATTTAAATATTAAATTTTAAAAAATTAAATTTTAAATTTTAAAAATTTAAATATTAAATTTTAAAAATTTAAATATTAAAAATTTTAATTTTTAATATTAAAAATTTAAATATTAAATTTTAATAAATTTAATTTTAAATATTAAAAATTTATATATTAAATTTTAAAAATTTAAATATTAAAATTTTAAAAATTTAAATATTAAAATTTTAAATTATTTATTTTAGAAATTTAAATATTAAATTTTAAAAATTTAAATATTAAATTTTAAAAATTTAAATTTTAAATTTTAAAAATTTAAATTTTAAATTTTAAAAATTTAAATATTAAATTCTAAAAATTTAAATATTAAAAATTAAAATTTTAAATTTTGAAAATTTAAATATTAAATTTTAAAAATTTAATTACTAAAAATTTAAATTTTAAATTTTAGAAATTTAAATATTAAACTTCAAATATTTAAGTATTAAATTTAAATTTCATATTTTAAAAATTTAATTATTAAATTTTTAAAATTTAATTATTAAAAAGTAAAATTTTATAAATTAAAAATTTAAATATTATATTTTAAAAATTTAAATATTAAAATTTTAAAAATTTAAATAATAAATTTTAAATTTTATATTTTAGAAATTTAAATATTAAATTTTAAAAATTTAAATATTAAAAATTTTTATTTTTAATATTAAAAATTTAAATATTAAATTTTAATAAATTTAATTTTAAATATTAAAAATTTAAATATTAAATTTTAAAAATTTAAATATTAAAATTTTAAAAATTTAAATATTAAAATTTTAAATTTTTTATTTTAGAAATTTAAATATTTAATTTTAAAAATTTAAATATTAAAAATTTAAATATTAAATTTTAATAATTTAAATTTTAAATTTTAAAAATTTAAATTTTAAATTTTAAAAATTTAAATATTAAATTCTAAAAATTTAAATATTAAAAATTAAAATTTTAAATTTTGAAAATTTAAATATTAAATTTTAAAAATTTAATTACTAAAAATTTAAATTTTAAATTTTAGAAATTTAAATTTTAAACTTCAAATATTCAAATATTAAATTTGAAAAATTTAAATATTAAAAATTTAAATTTCATATTTTAAAAATTTAATTATTAAATTTTTAAAATTTAATTATTAAAAAGTAAAATTTTATAATTTAAAAATTTAAATATCATATTTTAAAAATTTAAATATTAAATTTTTAAAAATTTAAATATTAAAGTTTAAAAATTTAAATATTAAAATTTTAAAAATTTAAATATTAAAATTTTAAATTTTATATTTTAGAAATATAAATATTAAATTTTAAAAATTCAAATATTAAATTTCAAAAATTTAAATATTAAATTTTAGAAATTTAAATTTTAAATTTTAAAAATTTAAATTTTAAATTTTGAAAATAAAAATTTTAAATTTTAAAAATTTAATTATTATAAATTTAAATTTTAAATTTTAAAAATTTAAATATTAAATTTTAAAAATTTAAATATTAAAATTTTAAAAATTTAAATATTAAAATTTTAAATTTTATATTTTAGAAATTTAAATATTAAATTTTAAAAATTTAAATATTAAAAATTTAAATTTTTAATATTAAAAGTTTAAATATTAAATTTTAAAAAATTAAATTTTAAATTTTAAAAATTTAAATATTAAATTTTAAAAATTTAAATATTAAAATTTTAAAAATTTAAATAATAAATTTTAAATTTTATATTTTAGAAATTTAAATATTAAATTTTAAAAATTTAAATATTAAAAATTTTTATTTTTAATATTAAAAATTTAAATATTAAATTTTAATAAATTTAATTTTAAATATTAAAAATTTAAATATTAAATTTTAAAAATTTAAATATTAAAATTTTAAAAATTTAAATATTAAAATTTTAAATATTTTATTTTAGAAATTTAAATATTTAATTTTAAAAATTTAAATATTAAAAATTTAAATATTAAATTTTAATAATTTAAATTTTAAATTTTAAAAATTTAAATTTTAAATTTTAAAAATTTAAATATTAAATTCTAAAAATTTAAATATTAAAAATTAAAATTTTAAATTTTGAAAATTTAAATATTAAATTTTAAAAATTTAATTACTAAAAATTTAAATTTTAAATTTTAGAAATTTAAATTTTAAACTTCAAATATTCAAATATTAAATTTGAAAAATTTAAATATTAAAAATTTAAATTTCATATTTTAAAAATTTAATTATTAAATTTTTAAAATTTAATTATTAAAAAGTAAAATTTTATAATTTAAAAATTTAAATATTATATTTTAAAAATTTAAATATTAAATTTTTAAAAATTTAAATATTAAAGTTTAAAAATTTAAATATTAAAATTTTAAAAATTTAAATATTAAAATTTTAAATTTTATATTTTAGAAATATAAATATTAAATTTTAAAAATTTAAATATTAAATTTCAAAAATTTAAATATTAAATTTTAGAAATTTAAATATTAAATTTTAAAAATTTAAATTTTAAATTTTGAAAATAAAAATTTTAAATTTTAAAAATTTAATTATTATAAATTTAAATTTTAAATTTTAAAAATTTAAATATTAAATTTTAAAAATTTAAATATTAAAAATTTTAGTCTTTAATATTAAAAATTTAAATATTAAATTTTAATAAATTTAATTTTAAATATTAAAAATTTAAATATTAAATTTTAAAAATTTTAATTTTAAAATTTTAAAAATTTAAATATTAAAATTTTAAATTTTTTATTTTAGAAATTTAAATATTAAATTTTAAAAATATAAATTTTAAAAATTTAAATATTAAAGTTTAAAAATTTAAATATTAAAATTTTAAAAATTTAAATATTAAAATTTTAAATTTTTTATTTTAGAAATTTAAATATTAAATTTTAAAAATATAAATATTAAAAATTTAAATATTAAATTTTAAAAATTTAAATTTTAAATTTTGAAAATTTAAATATTAAATTTTAAAAATTTAATTACTAAAAATTTAAATTTTAAATTTTAGAAATTTAAATATTAAACTTCAAATATTTAAATATTAAATTTGAAAAATTTAAATATTAAAAATTTAAATTTCATATTTTAAAAATTTAATTATTAAATTTTTAAAATTTAATTATTAAAAAGTAAAATTTTATAATTTAAAAATTTAAATATTATATTTTAAAAATTTAAATATTAAAATTTTAAAAATTTAAATATTAAAATTTTAAAAATTTAAATATTAAAATTTTAAATTTTATATTTTAGAAATTTAAATATTAAATTTTAAAAATTTAAATATTAAATTTCAAAAATTTAAATATTAAATTTTAGAAATTTAAATATTAAATTTTAAAAATTTAAATATTAAATTTTAGAAATTTAAATATTAAATTTTAAAAATTTAAATTTTAAATTTTGAAAATAAAAATTTTAAATTTTAAAAATTTAATTATTATAAATTTAAATTTTAAATTTTAAAAATTTAATTATTAAATTTTAAAAATTTAAATATTAAAATTTTAAATTTTATATTTTAGAAATTTAAATATTAAATTTTAAAAATTTAAATATTAAAAATTTTAATTTTTAATATAAAAAATTTAAATATTAAATTTTAATAAATTTAATTTTAAATATTAAAAATTTAAATATTAAATTTTAAAAATTTAAATATTAAAATTTTAAAAATTTAAATATTAAAATCTTAAATTTTTTATTTTAGAAATTTAAATATTAAATTTTAAAAATTTAAATATTAAAAATTTAAATATTAAATTCTAAAAATTTAAATATTAAAAATTAAAATTTTTAATTTTGAAAATTTAAATATTAAATTTTAAAAATTTAATTACTAAAAATTTTAATTTTAAATTTTAGAAATTTAAATATTAAACTTCAAATATTTAAATATTAAATTTGAAAAATTTAAATTTCATATTTTAAAAATTTAATTATTAAATTTTTAAAATTTAATTATTAAAAAGTAAAATTTTATAATTTAAAAATTTAAATATTAAAATTTTAAAAATTTAAATATTAAAGTTTAAAAATTTAAATATTAAAATTTTAAAAATTTAAATATTAAAATTTTAAATTTTATATTTTAGAAATATAAATATTAAATTTTAAAAATTTAAATATTAAATTTCAAAAATTTAAATATTAAATTTTAGAAATTTAAATATTAAATTTTAAAAATTTAAATTTTAAATTTTGAAAATAAAAATTTTAAATTTTAAAAATTTAATTATTATAAATTTAAATTTTAAATTTTAAAAATTTAATTATTAAATTTTAAAAATTTAAATATTAAAATTTTAAATTTTATATTTTAGAAATTTAAATATTAAATTTTAAAAATTTAAATATTAAAAATTTAAATTTTTAATATTAAAAGTTTAAATATTAAATTTTAAAAAATTAAATTTTAAATTTTAAAAATTTAAATATTAAATTTTAAAAATTTAAATATTAAAATTTTAAAAATTTAAATATTAAAATTTTAAATTTTATATTTTAGAAATTTAAATATTAAATTTTAAAAATTTAAATATTAAAAATTTTAGTCTTTAATATTAAAAATTTAAATATTAAATTCTAAAAATTTAAATATTAAATATTAAAATTTTAAATTTTGAAAATTTAAATATTAAATTTTAAAAATTTAATTACTAAAAATTTAAATTTTAAATTTTAGAAATTTAAATATTAAACTTCAAATATTTAAATATTAAATTTGAAAAATTTAAATATTAAAAATTTAAATTTCATATTTTAAAAATTTAATTATTAAATTTTTAAAATTTAATTATTAAAAAGTAAAATTTTATAATTTAAAAATTTAAATATTATATTTTAAAAATTTAAATATTAAAATTTTACAAATTTAAATATTAAAATTTTAAAAATTTAAATATTAAAATTTTAAATTTTATATTTTAGAAATATAAATATTAAATTTTAAAAATTTAAATATTAAATTTCAAAAATTTAAATATTAAATTTTAGAAATTTAAATATTAAATTTTAAAAATTTAAATTTTAAATTTTGAAAATAAAAATTTTAAATTTTAAAAATTTAATTATTATAAATTTAAATTTTAAATTTTAAAAATTTAAATATTAAATTTTAAAAATTTAAATATTAAAAATTTTAGTCTTTAATATTAAAAATTTAAATATTAAATTTTAATAAATTTAATTTTAAATATTAAAAATTTAAATATTAAATTTTAAAAATTTAAATTTTAAAATTTTAAAAATTTAAATATTAAAATTTTAAATTTTTTATTTTAGAAATTTAAATATTAAATTTTAAAAATATAAATTTTAAAAATTTAAATATTAAAGTTTAAAAATTTAAATATTAAAATTTTAAAAATTTAAATATTAAAATTTTAAATTTTTTATTTTAGAAATTTAAATATTAAATTTTAAAAATATAAATATTAAAAATTTAAATATTAAATTTTAAAAATTTAAATTTTAAATTTTGAAAATTTAAATATTAAATTTTAAAAATTTAATTACTAAAAATTTAAATTTTAAATTTTAGAAATTTAAATATTAAACTTCAAATATTTAAATATTAAATTTGAAAAATTTAAATATTAAAAATTTAAATTTCATATTTTAAAAATTTAATTATTAAATTTTTAAAATTTAATTATTAAAAAGTAAAATTTTATAATTTAAAAATTTAAATATTATATTTTATAAATTTAAATATTAAAATTTTAAAAATTTAAATATTAAAATTTTAAAAATTTAAATATTAAAATTTTAAATTTTATATTTTAGAAATTTAAATATTAAATTTTAAAAATTTAAATATTAAATTTCAAAAATTTAAATATTAAATTTTAGAAATTTAAATATTAAATTTTAAAAATTTAAATTTTAAATTTTGAAAATAAAAATTTTAAATTTTAAAAATTTAATTATTATAAATTTATATTTTAAATTTTAAAAATTTAATTATTAAATTTTAAAAATTTAAATATTAAAATTTTAAATTTTATATTTTAGAAATTTAAATATTAAATTTTAAAAATTTAAATATTAAAAATTTTAATTTTTAATATAAAAAATTTAAATATTGAATTTTAATAAATTTAATTTTAAATATTAAAAATTTAAATATTAAATTTTAAAAATTTAAATATTAAAATTTTAAAAATTTAAATATTAAAATCTTAAATTTTTTATTTTAGAAATTTAAATATTAAATTTTAAAAATTTAAATATTAAAAATTTAAATATTAAATTCTAAAAATTTAAATATTAAAAATTAAAATTTTTAATTTTGAAAATTTAAATATTAAATTTTAAAAATTTAATTACTAAAAATTTTAATTTTAAATTTTAGAAATTTAAATATTAAACTTCAAATATTTAAATATTAAATTTGAAAAATTTAAATTTCATATTTTAAAAATTTAATTATTAAATTTTTAAAATTTAATTATTAAAAAGTAAAATTTTATAATTTAAAAATTTAAATATTAAAATTTTAAAAATTTAAATATTAAAGTTTAAAAATTTAAATATTAAAATTTTAAAAATTTAAATATTAAAATTTTAAATTTTATATTTTAGAAATATAAATATTAAATTTTAAAAATTTAAATATTAAATTTCAAAAATTTAAATATTAAATTTTAGAAATTTAAATATTAAATTTTAAAAATTTAAATTTTAAATTTTGAAAATAAAAATTTTAAATTTTAAAAATTTAATTATTATAAATTTAAATTTTAAATTTTAAAAATTTAATTATTAAATTTTAAAAATTTAAATATTAAAATTTTAAATTTTATATTTTAGAAATTTAAATATTAAATTTTAAAAATTTAAATATTAAAAATTTAAATTTTTAATATTAAAAGTTTTAATATTAAATTTTAAAAAATTAAATTTTAAATTTTAAAAATTTAAATATTAAATTTTAAAAATTTAAATATTAAAATTTTAAAAATTTAAATATTAAAATTTTAAATTTTATATTTTAGAAATTTAAATATTAAATTTT
This sequence comes from Aethina tumida, assembly GCF_024364675.1. Lineage (NCBI taxonomy): Eukaryota > Metazoa > Arthropoda > Insecta > Coleoptera > Nitidulidae > Aethina > Aethina tumida. The sequence goes on along the minus strand of NC_065435.1, from coordinate 17,823,855 downwards.
AAAAATTTAAATATTAAAAATTTTAGTCTTTAATATTAAAAATTTAAATATTAAATTCTAAAAATTTAAATATTAAAAATTAAAATTTTAAATTTTGAAAATTTAAATATTAAATTTTAAAAATTTAATTACTAAAAATTTAAATTTTAAATTTTAGAAATTTAAATATTAAACTTCAAATATTTAAATATTAAATTTGAAAAATTTAAATATTAAAAATTTAAATTTCATATTTTAAAAATTTAATTATTAAATTTTTAAAATTTAATTATTAAAAAGTAAAATTTTATAATTTAAAAATTTAAATATTATATTTTAAAAATTTAAATATTAAAATTTTACAAATTTAAATATTAAAATTTTAAAAATTTAAATATTAAAATTTTAAATTTTATATTTTAGAAATTTAAATATTAAATTTTAAAAATTTAAATATTAAATTTCAAAAATTTAAATATTAAATTTTAGAAATTTAAATATTAAATTTTAAAAATTTAAATTTTAAATTTTGAAAATAAAAATTTTAAATTTTAAAAATTTAATTATTATAAATTTAAATTTTAAATTTTAAAAATTTAATTATTAAATTTTAAAAATTTAAATATTAAAATTTTAAATTATATATTTTAGAAATTTAAATATTAAATTTTAAGAATTTAAATATTAAAAATTTTAATTTTTAATATTAAAAATTTAAATATTAAATTTTAATAAATTTAATTTTAAATATTAAAAATTTGAATATTAAATTTTAAAAATTTAAATATTAAAATTTTAAAAATTTAAATATTAAAATTTTAAAAATTTAAATATTAAAATCTTAAATTTTTTATTTTAGAAATTTAAATATTAAATTTTAAAAATTTAAATATTAAAAATTTAAATATTATATTTTAAAAATTTAAATTTTAAATTTTAAAAATTTAAATTTTAAATTTTAAAAATTTAAATATTAAATTCTAAAAATTTAAATATTAAAAATTAAAATTTTAAATTTTGAAAGTTTAAATATTAAATTTTAAAAATTTAATTACTAAAAATTTAAATTTTAAATTTTATAAATTTAAATATTAAACTTCAAATATCAAAATATTAAATTTGAAAAATTTAAATATTAAAAATTTAAATTTCATATTTTAAAAATTTAATTATTAAATTTTTAAAATTTAATTATTAAAAAGTAAAATTTTATAATTTAAAAATTTAAATATTATATTTTAAAAATTTAAATATTAAAATTTTAAAAATTTAAATATTAAAATTTTAAATTTTTTATTTTAGAAATTTAAATATTAAATTTTAAAAATTTAAATATTAAATTTTAAAACTTTATATTTTAAAAATTTTAATTTTAAATTTAAAAAATTTGAATATTAAAAATTTAAATTTTAAATATTAAAAATTTAAATTTCATATTTTAAAAATTTAATTATTAAATTTTTAAAATTTAATTATTAAAAAGTAAAATTTTATAATTTAAAAATTTAAATATTATATTTTAAAAATTTAAATATTAAAATTTTAAAAATTTAAATATTAAATTTTAAAAATTTAAATATTAAAAATTTAAATTTTTAATATTAAAAATTTAAATATTAAATTTTAAAAAATTAAATTTTAAAAATTTAAATATTAAAATTTTAAATTTTATATTTTAGAAATTTAAATATTAAATTTTAAAAATTTAAATATTAAAAATTTTAATTTTTAATATTAAAAATTTAAATATTAAATATTAAAAATTTAAATATTAAATTTTAATAAATTTAGTTTTAAATATTAAAAATTTAAATATTAAATTTTAAAAATTTAAATATTAAAATTTTAAAAATTTAAATATTAAAATTTTAAATTTTTTATTTTAGAAATTTAAATATTAAATTTTAAAAATTTAAATATTAAAAATTTAAATATTAAATTTTAAAAATTTAAATTTTAAATTTTAAAAATTTAAATTTTAAATTTTAAAAATTTAAATATTAAATTCTAAAAATTTAAATATTAAAAATTAAAATTTTAAATTTTGAAAATTTAAATATTAAATTTTAAAAATTTAATTACTAAAAATTTAAATTTTAAATTTTAGAAATTTAAATATTAAACTTCAAATATTTAAGTATTAAATTTGAAAAATTTAAATATTAAAAATTTAAATTTCATATTTTAAAAATTTAATTATTAAATTTTTAAAATTTAATTATTAAAAAGTAAAATTTTATAAATTAAAAATTTAAATATTATATTTTAAAAATTTAAATATTAAAATTTTAAAAATTTAAATATTAAAGTTTAAAAATTTAAATATTAAAATTTTAAAAATTTAAATATTAAAATTTTAAATTTTATATTTTAGAAATTTAAATATTAAATTTTAAAAATTTAAATATTAAATTTCAAAAATTTAGATATTAAATTTTAGAAATTTAAATATTAAATTTTAAAAATTTAAATTTTAAATTTTGAAAATAAAAATTTTAAATTTTAAAAATTTAATTATTATAAATTTAAATTTTAAATTTTAAAAATTTAATTATTAAATTTTAAAAATTTAAATATTAAAATTTTAAATTTTATATTTTAGAAATTTAAATATTAAATTTTAAAAATTTAAATATTAAAAATTTTAATTTTTAATATTAAAAATTTAAATATTAAATTTTAATAAATTTAATTTTAAATATTAAAAATTTAAATATTAAACTTTAAAAATTTAAATATTAAAATTTTAAAAATTTAAATATTAAAATTTTAAATTTTTTATTTTAGAAATTTAAATATTAAATTTTAAAAATTTAAATATTAAAAATTTAAATATTAAATTTTAAAAATTTAAATTTTAAATTTTAAAAATTTAAATTTTAAATTTTAAAAATTTAAATATTAAATTTTAAAAATTTAAATATTAAATTCTAAAAATTTAAATATTAAAAATTAAAATTTTAAATTTTGAAAGTTTAAATATTAAATTTTAAAAATTTAATTACTAAAAATTTAAATTTTAAATTTTATATATTTAAATATTAAACTTCAAATATTTAAATATTAAATTTGAAAAATTTAAATATTAAAAATTTAAATTTCATATTTTAAAAATTTAATTATTAAATTTTTAAAATTTAATTATTAAAAAGTAAAATTTTATAATTTAAAAATTTAAATATTATATTTTAAAAATTTAAATATTAAAATTTTAAAAATTTAAATATTAAAGTTTAAAAATTTTAATTTTAAATTTAAAAAATTTGAATATTAAATATTTAAATTTTAAATATTAAAAATTTAAATTTCATATTTTAAAAATTTAATTATTAAATTTTTAAAATTTAATTATTAAAAAGTAAAATTTTATAATTTAAAAATTTAAATATTATATTTTAAAAATTTAAATATTAAAATTTTAAAAATTTAAATATTAAATTTTAAAAATTTAAATATTAAAAATTTAAATTTTTAATATTAAAAATTTAAATATTAAATTTTAAAAAATTAAATTTTAAAAATTTAAATATTAAAATTTTAAAAATTTTAATATTAAAATTTTAAATTTTATATTTTAGAAATTTAAATATTAAATTTTAAAAATTTAAAAATTAAAAATTTAAATTTTTAATATTAAAAATTTAAATATTAAATTTTAAAAAATTAAATTTTAAATTTTAAAAATTTAAATATTAAATTTTAAAAATTTATATATTAAAAATTTAAATTTTAAATTTTAAAAATTTAAATTTTAAATTTTAAAAATTTAAATATTAAATTCTAAAAATTTAAATATTAAAAATTAAAATTTTAAATTTTGAAAATTTAAATATTAAATTTTAAAAATTTAATTACTAAAAATTTAAATTTTAAATTTTAGAAATTTAAATATTAAACTTCAAATATTTAAGTATTAAATTTGAAAAATTTATATATTAAAAATTTAAATTTCATATTTTAAAAATTTTTAATTATTAAATTTTTAAAATTTAATTATTAAAAAGTAAAATTTTATAAATTAAAAATTTAAATATTATATTTTAAAAATTTAAATATTAAAATTTTAAAAATTTAAATATTAAAGTTTAAAAATTTAAATATTAAAATTTTAAAAATTTAAATATTAAAATTTTAAATTTTATATTTTAGAAATTTAAATATTAAATTTTAAAAATTTAAATTTTTAATATTAAAAATTTAAATATTAAATTTTAAAAAATTAAATTTTAAAAATTAAAATATTACAATTTTAAAAATTTAAATATTAAAATTTTAAATTTTATATTTTAGAAATTTAAATATTAAATTTTAAAAATTTAAATTTTTAATATTAAAAGTTTAAATATTAAATTTTAAAAAATTATATTTTAAATTTTAAAAATTTAAATATTAAATTTTAAAAATTTAAATATTAAAATTTTAAAAACTTAAATATTAAAATTTTAAATTTTATATTTTAGAAATTTAAATATTAAATTTTAAAAATTTAAATATTAAAAATTTTAATTTTTAATATTAAAAATTTAAATATTAAATTTTAATAAATTTAATTTTAAATATTAAAAATTTAAATATTAAATTTTAAAAATTTAAATGTTAAAAATTTAAATATTATATTTTAAAAATTTAAATTTTAAATTTTAAAACTTTAAATTTTAAATTTTAAAAATTTAAATATTAAATTCTAAAAATTTAAATATTAAAAATTAAAATTTTAAATTTTGAAAGTTTAAATATTAAATTTTAAAAATTTAATTACTAAAAATTTAAATTTTAAATTTTATAAATTTAAATATTAAACTTCAAATGTTTAAATATTAAATTTGAAAAATTTAAATATTAAAAATTTAAATTTCATATTTTAAAAATTTAATTATTAAATTTTTAAAATTTAATTATTAAAAAGTAAAATTTTATAATTTAAAAATTTAAATATTATATTTTAAAAATTTAAATATTAAAATTTTAAAAATTTAAATATTAAAGTTTAAAAATTTAAATATTAAATTTTAAAACTTTATATTTTAAAAATTTTAATTTTAAATTTAAAAAATTTGAATATTAAAAATTTAAATTTTAAATATTAAAAATTTAAATTTCATATTTTAAAAATTTAATTATTAAATTTTTAAAATTTAATTATTAAAAAGTAAACTTTTATAATTTAAAAATTTAAATATTATATTTTAAAAATTTAAATATTAAAATTTTAAAAATTTAAATATTAAATTTTAAAAATTTAAATATTAAAAATTTAAATTTTTAATATTAAAAATTTAAATATTAAATTTTAAAAAATTAAATTTTAAATTTTAAAAATTTAAATATTAAATTTTAAAAATTTAAATATTAAAATTTTAAAAATTTAAATATTAAAATTTTAAATTTTATATTTTAGAAATTTAAATATTAAATTTTAAAAATTTAAATATTAAAAATTTTAATTTTTAATATTAAAAATTTAAATATTAAATTTTAATAAATTTAATTTTAAATATTAAAAATTTAAATATTAAATTTTAAAAATTTAAATATTAAAATTTTAAAAATTTAAATATTAAAATTTTAAATTTTTTATTTTAGAAATTTAAATATTAAATTTTAAAAATTTAAATATTAAAAATTTAAATATTAAATTTTAAAAATTAAAATTTTAAATTTTAAAAATTTAAATTTTAAATTTTAAAAATTTAAATATTAAATTCTAAAAATTTAAATATTAAAAATTAAAATTTTAAATTTTGAAAATTTAAATATTAAATTTTAAAAATTTAATTACTAAAAATTTAAATTTTAAATTTTAGAAATTTAAATATTAAACTTCAAATATTTAAGTATTAAATTTAATTATTAAAAAGTAAAATTTTATAAATTAAAAATTTAAATATTATATTTTAAAAATTTAAATATTAAAATTTTAAAAATTTAAATATTAAAGTTTAAAAATTTAAATATTAAAATTTTAAAAATTTAAATATTAAAATTTTAAATTTTATATTTTAGAAATTTAAATATTAAATTTTAAAAATTTAAATATTAAAAATTTAAATTTTTAATATTAAAAATTTAAATATTAAATTTTAAAAAATTAAATTTTAAAAATTTAAATATTAAAATTTTAAAAATTTAAATATTAAAATTTTAAATTTTATATTTTAGAAATTTAAATAATAATAATAATTTTAAAAATTTAAATATTAAAAATTTAAATTTTTAATATTAAAAGTTTAAATATTAAATTTTAAAAAATTAAATTTTAAATTTTAAAAATTTAAATATTAAATTTTAAAAATTTAAATATTAAAATTTTAAAAATTTAAACAATAAATTTTAAATTTTATATTTTAGAAATTTAAATATTAAATTTTAAAAATTTAAATATTAAAATTTTAAAATTTTAAATATTAAAATTTTAAATTTTTTATTTTAGAAATTTAAATATTTAATTTTAAAAATTTAAATATTAAAAATTTAAATATTAAATTTTAAAAATTTAAATTTTAAATTTTAAAAATTTAAATTTTAAATTTTAAAAATTTAAATATTAAATTCTAAAAATTTAAATATTAAAAATTAAAATTTTAAATTTTGAAAATTTAAATATTAAATTTTAAAAATTTAATTACTAAAAATTTAAATTTTAAATTTTAGAAATTTAAATATTAAACTTCAAATATTCAAATATTAAATTTGAAAAATTTAAATATTAAAAATTTAAATTTCATATTTTAAAAATTTAATTATTAAATTTTTAAAATTTAATTATTAAAAAGTAAAATTTTATAATTTAAAAATTTAAATATTATATTTTAAAAATTTAAATATTAAAATTTTAAAAATTTAAATATTAAAGTTTAAAAATTTAAATATTAAAATTTTAAAAATTTAAATATTAAAATTTTAAATTTTATATTTTAGAAATATAAATATTAAATTTTAAAAATTTAAATATTAAATTTCAAAAATTTAAATATTAAATTTTAGAAATTTAAATATTAAATTTTAAAAATTTAAATTTTAAATTTTGAAAATAAAAATTTTAAATTTTAAAAATTTAATTATTATAAATTTAAATTTTAAATTTTAAAAATTTAATATTAAATTTTAAAAATTTAAATATTAAAATTTTAAAAATTTAAATATTAAAATTTTAAATTTTATATTTTAGAAATTTAAATATTAAAATTTTAAAAATTTAAATATTAAAATTTTAAATTTTTTATTTTAGAAATTTAAATATTAAATTTTAAAAATTTAAATATTAAAAATTTAAATATTAAATTTTAAAAATTTAAATTTTAAATTTTAAAAATTTAAATTTTAAATTTTAAAAATTTAAATATTAAATTCTAAAAATTTAAATATTAAAAATTAAAATTTTAAATTTTGAAAATTTAAATATTAAATTTTAAAAATTTAATTACTAAAAATTTAAATTTTAAATTTTAGAAATTTAAATATTAAACTTCAAATATTTAAGTATTAAATTTAAATTTCATATTTTAAAAATTTAATTATTAAATTTTTAAAATTTAATTATTAAAAAGTAAAATTTTATAAATTAAAAATTTAAATATTATATTTTAAAAATTTAAATATTAAAATTTTAAAAATTTAAATATTAAAGTTTAAAAATTTAAATATTAAAATTTTAAAAATTTAAATATTAAAATTTTAAATTTTATATTTTAGAAATTTAAATATTAAATTTTAAAAATTTAAATATTAAAAATTTAAATTTTTAATATTAAAAATTTAAATATTAAATTTTAAAAAATTAAATTTTAAAAATTTAAATATTAAAATTTTAAAAATTTAAATATTAAAATTTTAAATTTTATATTTTAGAAATTTAAATATTAAATTTTAAAAATTTAAATATTAAAAATTTAAATTTTTAATATTAAAAGTTTAAATATTAAATTTTAAAAAATTAAATTTTAAATTTTAAAATTTAAATATTAAATTTTAAAAATTTAAATATTAAAATTTTAAAAATTTAAATAATAAATTTTAAATTTTATATTTTAGAAATTTAAATATTAAATTTTAAAAATTTAAATATTAAAAATTTTAATTTTTAATATTAAAAATTTAAATATTAAATTTTAATAAATTTAATTTTAAATATTAAAAATTTAAATATTAAATTTTAAAAATTTAAATATTAAAATTTTAAAAATTTAAATATTAAAATTTTAAATTTTTTATTTTAGAAATTTAAATATTTAATTTTAAAAATTTAAATATTAAAAATTTAAATATTAAATTTTAAAAATTTAAATTTTAAATTTTAAAAATTTAAATTTTAAATTTTAAAAATTTAAATATTAAATTCTAAAAATTTAAATATTAAAAATTAAAATTTTAAATTTTGAAAATTTAAATATTAAATTTTAAAAATTTAATTACTAAAAATTTAAATTTTAAATTTTAGAAATTTAAATATTAAACTTCAAATATTCAAATATTAAATTTGAAAAATTTAAATATTAAAAATTTAAATTTCATATTTTAAAAATTTAATTATTAAATTTTTAAAATTTAATTATTAAAAAGTAAAATTTTATAATTTAAAAATTTAAATATTATATTTTAAAAATTTAAATATTAAAATTTTAAAAATTTAAATATTAAAGTTTAAAAATTTAAATATTAAAATTTTAAAAATTTAAATATTAAAATTTTAAATTTTATATTTTAGAAATATAAATATTAAATTTTAAAAATTTAAATATTAAATTTCAAAAATTTAAATATTAAATTTTAGAAATTTAAATATTAAATTTTAAAAATTTAAATTTTAAATTTTGAAAATAAAAATTTTAAATTTTAAAAATTTAATTATTATAAATTTAAATTTTAAATTTTAAAAATTTAAATATTAAATTTTAAAAATTTAAATATTAAAATTTTAAAAATTTAAATATTAAAATTTTAAATTTTATATTTTAGAAATTTAAATATTAAATTTTAAAAATTTAAATATTAAAAATTTTAGTCTTTAATATTAAAAATTTAAATATTAAATTTTAATAAATTTAATTTTAAATATTAAAAATTTAAATATTAAATTTTAAAAATTTAAATATTAAAATTTTAAAAATTTAAATATTAAAATTTTAAATTTTTTATTTTAGAAATTTAAATATTAAATTTTAAAAATATAAATATTAAAAATTTAAATATTAAATTTTAAAAATTTAAATTTTAAATTTTAAAAATTTAAATTTTAAATTTTAAAAATTTAAATTTTAAATTTTAAAAATTTAAATATTAAATTCTAAAAATTTAAATATTAAAAATTAAAATTTTAAATTTTGAAAATTTAAATATTAAATTTTAAAAATTTAATTACTAAAAATTTAAATTTTAAATTTTAGAAATTTAAATATTAAACTTCAAATATTTAAATATTAAATTTGAAAAATTTAAATATTAAAAATTTAAATTTCATATTTTAAAAATTTAATTATTAAATTTTTAAAATTTAATTATTATAAAGTAAAATTTTATAATTTAAAAATTTAAATATTATATTTTAAAAATTTAAATATTAAAATTTTAAAAATTTAAATATTAAAATTTTAAAAATTTAAATATTAAAATTTTAAATTTTATATTTTAGAAATTTAAATATTAAATTTTAAAAATTTAAATATTAAATTTCAAAAATTTAAATATTAAATTTTAGAAATTTAAATATTAAATTTTAAAAATTTAAATTTTAAATTTTGAATATAAAAATTTTAAATTTTAAAAATTTAAATTTTAAATTTTAAAAATTTAAATATTAAATTCTAAAAATTTAAATATTAAAAATTAAAATTTTTAATTTTGAAAATTTAAATATTAAATTTTAAAAATTTAATTACTAAAAATTTTAATTTTAAATTTTAGAAATTTAAATATTAAACTTCAAATATTTAAATATTAAATTTGAAAAATTTAAATATTAAAAATTTAAATTTCATATTTTAAAAATTTAATTATTAAATTTTTAAAATTTAATTATTAAAAAGTAAAATTTTATAATTTAAAAATTTAAATATTATATTTTAAAAATTTAAATATTAAAATTTTAAAAATTTAAATATTAAAGTTTAAAAATTTAAATATTAAAATTTTAAAAATTTAAATATTAAAATTTTAAATTTTATATTTTAGAAATATAAATATTAAATTTTAAAAATTTAAATATTAAATTTCAAAAATTTAAATATTAAATTTTAGAAATTTAATTATTAAATTTTAAAAATTTAAATTTTAAATTTTGAAAATAAAAATTTTAAATTTTAAAAATTTAATTATTATAAATTTAAATTTTAAATTTTAAAAATTTAATTATTAAATTTTAAAAATTTAAATATTAAAATTTTAAATTTTATATTTTAGAAATTTAAATATTAAATTTTAAAAATTTAAATATTAAACATTTAAATTTTTAATATTAAAAGTTTAAATATTAAATTTTAAAAAATTAAATTTTAAATTTTAAAAATTTAAATATTAAATTTTAAAAATTTAAATATTAAAATTTTAAAAATTTAAATATTAAAATTTTAAATTTTATATTTTAGAAATTTAAATATTAAATTTTAAAAATTTAAATATTAAAAATTTTAGTCTTTAATATTAAAAATTTAAATATTAAATTTTAATAAATTTAATTTTAAATATAAAAAATTTAAATATTAAATTTTAAAAATTTAAATATTAAAATTTTAAAAATTTAAATATTAAAATTTTAAATTTTTTATTTTAGAAATTTAAATATTAAATTTTAAAAATATAAATATTAAAAATTTAAATATTAAATTTTAAAAATTTAAATTTTAAATTTTAAAAATTTAAATTTTAAATTTTAAAAATTTAAATATTAAATTCTAAAAATTTAAATATTAAAAATTAAAATTTTAAATTTTGAAAATTTAAATTTTAAATTTTAAAAATTTAATTACTAAAAATTTAAATTTTAAATTTTAGAAATTTAAATATTAAACTTCAAATATTTAAATATTAAATTTGAAAAATTTAAATATTAAAAATTTAAATTTCATATTTTAAAAATTTAATTATTAAATTTTTAAAATTTAATTATTAAAAAGTAAAATTTTATAATTTAAAAATTTAAATATTATATTTTAAAAATTTAAATATTAAAATTTTAAAAATTTAAATATTAAAATTTTAAATTTTTTATTTTAGAAATTTAAATATTAAATTTTAAAAATTTAAATATTAAATTTTAAAACTTTATATTTTAAAAATTTTAATTTTAAATTTAAAAAATTTGAATATTAAAAATTTAAATTTTAAATATTAAAAATTTAAATTTCATATTTTAAAAATTTAATTATTAAATTTTTAAAATTTAATTATTAAAAAGTAAAATTTTATAATTTAAAAATTTAAATATTATATTTTAAAAATTTATATATTAAAATTTTAAAAATTTAAATATTAAATTTTAAAAATTTAAATATTAAAAATTTAAATTTTTAATATTAAAAATTTAAATATTAAATTTTAAAAAATTAAATTTTAAAAATTTAAATATTAAAATTTTAAATTTTATATTTTAGAAATTTAAATATTAAATTTTAAAAATTTAAATATTAAAAATTTTAATTTTTAATATTAAAAATTTAAATATTAAATTTTAATAAATTTAGTTTTAAATATTAAATTTTAAAAATTTAAATATTAAAATTTTAAAAATTTAAATATTAAAATTTTAAATTTTTTATTTTAGAAATTTAAATATTAAATTTTAAAAATTTAAATATTAAAAATTTAAATATTAAATTTTAAAAATTTAAATTTTAAATTTTAAAAATTTAAATTTTAAATTTTAAAAATTTAAATATTAAATTCTAAAAATTTAAATATTAAAAATTAAAATTTTAAATTTTGAAAATTTAAATATTAAATTTTAAAAATTTAATTACTAAAAATTTAAATTTTAAATTTTAGAAATTTAAATATTAAACTTCAAATATTTAAGTATTAAATTTGAAAAATTTAAATATTAAAAATTTAAATTTCATATTTTAAAAATTTAATTATTAAATTTTTAAAATTTAATTATTAAAAAGTAAAATTTTATAAATTAAAAATTTAAATATTATATTTTAAAAATTTAAATATTAAAATATTAAAAATTTAAATATTAAAGTTTAAAAATTTAAACATTAAAATTTTAAAAATTTAAATATTAAAATTTTAAATTTTATATTTTAGAAATTTAAATATTAAATTTTAAAAATTTAAATATTAAATTTCAAAAATTTAGATATTAAATTTTAGAAATTTAAATATTAAATTTTAAAAATTTAAATTTTAAATTTTGAAAATAAAAATTTTAAATTTTAAAAATTTAATTATTATAAATTTAAATTTTAAATTTTAAAAATTTAATTATTAAATTTTAAAAATTTAAATATTAAAATTTTAAATTTTATATTTTAGAAATTTAAATATTAAATTTTAAAAATTTAAATATTAAAAATTTTAATTTTTAATTTTAAAAATTTAAATATTAAATTTTAATAAATTTAATTTTAAATGTTAAAAATTTAAATATTAAACTTTAAAAATTTAAATATTAAAATTTTAAAAATTTAAATATTAAAATTTTAAATTTTTTATTTTAGAAATTTAAATATTAAATTTTAAAAATTTAAATATTAAAAATTTAAATATTAAATTTTAAAAATTTAAATTTCAAATTTTAAAAATTTAAATTTTAAATTTTAAAAATTTAAATATTAAATTTTAAAAATTTAAATATTAAATTCTAAAAATTTAAATATTAAAAATTAAAATTTTAAATTTTATATATTTAAATATTAAACTTCAAATATTTAAATATTAAATTTGAAAAATTTAAATATTAAAAATTTAAATTTCATATTTTAAAAATTTAATTATTAAATTTTTAAAATTTAATTATTAAAAAGTAAAATTTTATAATTTAAAAATTTAAATATTATATTTTAAAAATTTAAATATTAAAATTTTAAAAATTTAAATATTAAAGTTTAAAAATTTTAATTTTAAATTTAAAAAATTTGAATATTAAAAATTTAAATTTTAAATATTAAAAATTTAAATTTCATATTTTAAAAATTTAATTATTAAATTTTTAAAATTTAATTATTAAAAAGTAAAATTTTATAATTTAAAAATTTAAATATTATATTTTAAAAATTTAAATATTAAAATTTTAAAAATTTAAATATTAAATTTTAAAAATTTAAATATTAAAAATTTAAATTTTTAATATTAAAAATTTAAATATTAAATTTTAAAAAATTAAATTTTAAAAATTTAAATATTAAAATTTTAAAAATTTAAATTTAAAATTTTAAATTTTATATTTTAGAAATTTAAATATTAAATTTTAAAAATTTTAAATATTAAAAATTTAAATTTTTAATATTAAAAATTTAAATATTAAATTTTAAAAAATTAAATTTTAAATTTTAAAAATTTAAATTTTAAATTTTAAAAATTTAAATATTAAATTCTAAAAATTTAAATATTAAAAATTAAAATTTTAAATTTTGAAAATTTAAATATTAAATTTTAAAAATTTAATTACTAAAAATTTAAATTTTAAATTTTAGAAATTTAAATATTAAACTTCAAATATTTAAGTATTAAATTTGAAAAATTTATATATTAAAAATTTAAATTTCATATTTTAAAAATTTAATTATTAAATTTTTAAAATTTAATTATTAAAAAGTAAAATTTTATAAATTAAAAATTTAAATATTATATTTTAAAAATTTAAATATTAAAATTTTAAAAATTTAAATATTAAAGTTTAAAAATTTAAATATTATAATTTTAAATTTTATATTTTAGAAATTTAAATATTAAATTTTAAAAATTTAAATTTTTAATATTAAAAATTTAAATATTAAATTTTAAAAAATTAAATTTTAAAAATTTAAATATTAAAATTTTAAAAATTTAAATATTAAAATTTTAAATTTTATATTTTAGAAATTTAAATATTAAATTTTAAAAATTTAAATATTAAAAATTTAAATTTTTAATATTAAAAGTTTAAATATTAAATTTTAAAAAATTATATTTTAAATTTTAAAAATTTAAATATTAAATTTTAAAAATTTAAATATTAAAATTTTAAAAATTTAAATATTAAAATTTTAAATTTTATATTTTAGAAATTTAAATATTAAATTTTAAAAATTTAAATATTAAAAATTTTAATTTTTAATATTAAAAATTTAAATATTAAATTTTAATAAATTTAATTTTAAATATTAAAAATTTAAATATTAAATTTTAAAAATTTAAATATTAAAATTTTAAAAATTTAAATATTAAAATTTTAAATTTTTTATTTTAGAAATTTAAATATTAGATTTTAAAAATTTAAATTTTAAATTTTAAAAATTTAAATTTTAAATTTTAAAAATTTAAATATTAAATTCTAAAAATTTAAACATTAAAAATTAAAATTTTAAATTTTGAAAATTTAAATATTAAATTTTAAAAATTTAATTACTAAAAATTTAAATTTTAAATTTTAGAAATTTAAATATTAAACTTCAAATATTTAAATATTAAATTTGAAAAATTTAAATATTAAAAATTTAAATTTCATATTTTAAAAATTTAATTATTAAATTTTTAAAATTTAATCATTAAAAAGTAAAATTTTATAATTTAAAAATTTAAATATTATATTTTAAAAATTTAAATATTAAAATTTTAAAAATTTAAATATTAAAGTTTAAAAATTTAAATATTAAAATTTTAAAAATTTAAATATTAAAATTTTCAATTTTATATTTAGAAATTTAAATATTAAATTTTAAAAATTTAAATATTAAATTTCAAAAATTTAAATATTAAATTTTAGAAATTTAAATATTAAATTTTAAAAATTTAAATTTTAAATTTTTAAAATAAAAATTTTAAATTTTAAAAATTTAATTATTAAATTTTAAAAATTTAAATATTAAAATTTTAAATTTTATATTTTAGAAATTTAAATATTAAATTTTAAAAATTTAAATATTAAAAATTTAAATTTTTAATATTAAAAGTTTAAATATTAAATTTTAAAAAATTAAATTTTAAATTTTAAAAATTTAAATATTAAATTTTAAAAATTTAAATATTAAAATTTTAAAAATTTAAATATTAAAATTTTAAATTTTATATTTTAGAAATTTAAATATTAAATTTTAAAAATTTAAATATTAAAAATTTTAATTTTTAATATTAAAAATTTAAATATTAAATTTTAAAAAATTAAATTTTAAATATTAAAAATTTAAATATTAAATTTTAAAAATTTAAATATTAAAATTTTAAAAATTTAAATTTTAAAATTTTAAATTTTTTATTTTAGAAATTTAAATATTAAATTTTAAAAATATAAATATTAAAAATTTAAATATTAAATTTTAAAAATTTAAATTTTAAATTTTAAAAATTTAAATTTTAAATTTTAAAAATTTAAATATTAAATTCTAAAAATTTAAATATTAAAAATTAAAATTTTAAATTTTGAAAATTTAAATATTAAATTTTAAAAATTTAATTACTAAAAATTTAAATTTTAAATTTTAGAAATTTAAATATTAAACTTCAAATATTTAAATATTAAATTTGAAAAAATTAAAATATTAAAAATTTAAATTTCATATTTTAAAAATTTAATTATTAAATTTTTAAAATTTAATTATTAAAAAGTAAAATTTTATAATTTAAAAATTTAAATATTATATTTTAAAAATTTAAATATTAAAATTTTAAAAATTTAAATATTAAAGTTTAAAAATTTAAATATTAAAATTTTAAAAATTTAAATATTAAAATTTTAAATTTTATATTTTAGAAATTTAAATATTAAATTTTAAAAATTTAAGTATTAAATTTCAAAAATTTAAATATTAAATTTTAGAAATTTAAATATTAAATTTTAAAAATTTAAATTTTAAATTTTGAAAATAAAAATTTTAAATTTTAAAAATTTAATTATTATAAATTTAAATTTTAAATTTTAAAAATTTAATTATTAAATTTTAAAAATTTAAATATTAAAATTTTAAATTTTATATTTTAGAAATTTAAATATTAAATTTTAAAAATTTAAATATTAAAAATTTAAATTTTTAATATTAAAAGTTTAAATATTAAATTTTAAAAAATTAAATTTTAAATTTTAAAAATTTAAAGTTTAAATTTTAAAAATTTAAATTTTAAATTTTAAAAATTTAAATATTAAATTCTAAAAATTTAAATATTAAAAATTAAAATTTTAAATTTTGAAAATTTAAATATTAAATTTTAAAAATTTAATTACTAAAAATTTAAATTTTAAATTTTAGAAATTTAAATATTAAACTTCAAATATTTAAATATTAAATTTGAAAAATTTAAATATTAAAAATTTAAATTTCATATTTTAAAAATTTAATTATTAAATTTTTAAAATTTAATTATTTAAAAGTAAAATTTTATAATTTAAAAATTTAAATATTATATTTTAAAAATTTAAATATTAAAATTTTAAAAATTTAAATATTAAAGTTTAAAAATTTAAATATTAAATTTTAAAACTTTATATTTTAAAAATTTTAATTTTAAATTTAAAAAATTTGAATATTAAAAATTTAAATTTTAAATATTAAAAATTTAAATTTCATATTTTAAAAATTTAATTATTAAATTTTAAAAATTTAATTATTAAAAAGTAAAATTTTATAATTTAAAAATTTAAATATTATATTTTAAAAATTTAAATATTAAAATTTTAAAAATTTAAATTTTAAATTTTAAAAATTTAAATATTAAAAAATTAAATTTTTAATATTAAAAATTTAAATATTAAATTTTAAAAAATTAAATTTTAAAAATTTAAATATTAAAATTTTAAAAATTTAAATATTAAAATTTTAAATTTTATATTTTAGAAATTTAAATATTAAATTTTAAAAATTTAAATATTAAAAATTTAAATTTTTAATATTAAAAATTTAAATATTAAATTTTAAAAATTTAAATTTTAAATTTTAAAAATTTAAATATTAAATTTTAAAAATTTAAATATTAAATTCTAAAAATTTAAATATTAAATATTAAAATTTTAAATTTTATATATTTAAATATTAAACTTCAAATATTTAAATATTAAATTTGAAAAATTTAAATATTAAAAATTTAAATTTCATATTTTAAAAATTTAATTATTAAATTTTTAAAATTTAATTATTAAAAAGTAAAATTTTATAATTTAAAAATTTAAATATTATATTTTAAAAATTTAAATATTAAAATTTTAAAAATTTAAATATTAAAGTTTAAAAATTTTAATTTTAAATTTAAAAAATTTGAATATTAAAAATTTAAATTTTAAATATTAAAAATTTAAATTTCATATTTTAAAAATTTAATTATTAAATTTTTAAAATTTAATTATTAAAAAGTAAAATTTTATAATTTAAAAATTTAAATATTATATTTTAAAAATTTAAATATTAAAATTTTAAAAATTTAAATATTAAATTTTAAAAATTTAAATATTAAAAATTTAAAATTTTAATATTAAAAATTTAAATATTAAATTTTAAAAAATTAAATTTTAAAAATTTAAATATTAAAATTTTAAAAATTTAAATTTAAAATTTTAAATTTTATATTTTAGAAATTTAAATATTAAATTTTAAAAATTTTAAATATTAAAAATTTAAATTTTTAATATTAAAAATTTAAATATTAAATTTTAAAAAATTAAATTTTAAATTTTAAAAATTTAAATTTTAAATTTTAAAAATTTAAATATTAAATTCTAAAAATTTAAATATTAAAAATTAAAATTTTAAATTTTGAAAATTTAAATATTAAATTTTAAAAATTTAATTACTAAAAATTTAAATTTTAAATTTTAGAAATTTAAATATTAAACTTCAAATATTTAAGTATTAAATTTGAAAAATTTATATATTAAAAATTTAAATTTCATATTTTAAAAATTTAATTATTAAATTTTTAAAATTTAATTATTAAAAAGTAAAATTTTATAAATTAAAAATTTAAATATTATATTTTAAAAATTTAAATATTAAAATTTTAAAAATTTAAATATTAAAGTTTAAAAATTTAAATATTATAATTTTAAATTTTATATTTTAGAAATTTAAATATTAAATTTTAAAAATTTAAATTTTTAATATTAAAAATTTAAATATTAAATTTTAAAAAATTAAATTTTAAAAATTTAAATATTAAAATTTTAAAAATTTAAATATTAAAATTTTAAATTTTATATTTTAGAAATTTAAATATTAAATTTTAAAAATTTAAATATTAAAAATTTAAATTTTTAATATTAAAAGTTTAAATATTAAATTTTAAAAAATTATATTTTAAATTTTAAAAATTTAAATATTAAATTTTAAAAATTTAAATATTAAAATTTTAAAAATTTAAATATTAAAATTTTAAATTTTATATTTTAGAAATTTAAATATTAAATTTTAAAAATTTAAATATTAAAAATTTTAATTTTTAATATTAAAAATTTAAATATTAAATTTTAATAAATTTAATTTTAAATATTAAAAATTTAAATATTAAATTTTAAAAATTTAAATATTAAAATTTTAAAAATTTAAATATTAAAATTTTAAATTTTTTATTTTAGAAATTTAAATATTAGATTTTAAAAATTTAAATTTTAAATTTTAAAAATTTAAATTTTAAATTTTAAAAATTTAAATATTAAATTCTAAAAATTTAAACATTAAAAATTAAAATTTTAAATTTTGAAAATTTAAATATTAAATTTTAAAAATTTAATTACTAAAAATTTAAATTTTAAATTTTAGAAATTTAAATATTAAACTTCAAATATTTAAATATTAAATTTGAAAAATTTAAATATTAAAAATTTAAATTTCATATTTTAAAAATTTAATTATTAAATTTTTAAAATTTAATCATTAAAAAGTAAAATTTTATAATTTAAAAATTTAAATATTATATTTTAAAAATTTAAATATTAAAATTTTAAAAATTTAAATATTAAAGTTTAAAAATTTAAATATTAAAATTTTAAAAATTTAAATATTAAAATTTTCAATTTTATATTTAGAAATTTAAATATTAAATTTTAAAAATTTAAATATTAAATTTCAAAAATTTAAATATTAAATTTTAGAAATTTAAATATTAAATTTTAAAAATTTAAATTTTAAATTTTTAAAATAAAAATTTTAAATTTTAAAAATTTAATTATTAAATTTTAAAAATTTAAATATTAAAATTTTAAATTTTATATTTTAGAAATTTAAATATTAAATTTTAAAAATTTAAATATTAAAAATTTAAATTTTTAATATTAAAAGTTTAAATATTAAATTTTAAAAAATTAAATTTTAAATTTTAAAAATTTAAATATTAAATTTTAAAAATTTAAATATTAAAATTTTAAAAATTTAAATATTAAAATTTTAAATTTTATATTTTAGAAATTTAAATATTAAATTTTAAAAATTTAAATATTAAAAATTTTAATTTTTAATATTAAAAATTTAAATATTAAATTTTAAAAAATTAAATTTTAAATATTAAAAATTTAAATATTAAATTTTAAAAATTTAAATATTAAAATTTTAAAAATTTAAATTTTAAAATTTTAAATTTTTTATTTTAGAAATTTAAATATTAAATTTTAAAAATATAAATATTAAAAATTTAAATATTAAATTTTAAAAATTTAAATTTTAAATTTTAAAAATTTAAATTTTAAATTTTAAAAATTTAAATATTAAATTCTAAAAATTTAAATATTAAAAATTAAAATTTTAAATTTTGAAAATTTAAATATTAAATTTTAAAAATTTAATTACTAAAAATTTAAATTTTAAATTTTAGAAATTTAAATATTAAACTTCAAATATTTAAATATTAAATTTGAAAAAATTAAAATATTAAAAATTTAAATTTCATATTTTAAAAATTTAATTATTAAATTTTTAAAATTTAATTATTAAAAAGTAAAATTTTATAATTTAAAAATTTAAATATTATATTTTAAAAATTTAAATATTAAAATTTTAAAAATTTAAATATTAAAGTTTAAAAATTTAAATATTAAAATTTTAAAAATTTAAATATTAAAATTTTAAATTTTATATTTTAGAAATTTAAATATTAAATTTTAAAAATTTAAGTATTAAATTTCAAAAATTTAAATATTAAATTTTAGAAATTTAAATATTAAATTTTAAAAATTTAAATTTTAAATTTTGAAAATAAAAATTTTAAATTTTAAAAATTTAATTATTATAAATTTAAATTTTAAATTTTAAAAATTTAATTATTAAATTTTAAAAATTTAAATATTAAAATTTTAAATTTTATATTTTAGAAATTTAAATATTAAATTTTAAAAATTTAAATATTAAAAATTTAAATTTTTAATATTAAAAGTTTAAATATTAAATTTTAAAAAATTAAATTTTAAATTTTAAAAATTTAAAGTTTAAATTTTAAAAATTTAAATTTTAAATTTTAAAAATTTAAATAT
Organism: Aethina tumida; assembly: GCF_024364675.1. NCBI lineage: Eukaryota > Metazoa > Arthropoda > Insecta > Coleoptera > Nitidulidae > Aethina > Aethina tumida. The sequence goes on along the minus strand of NC_065435.1, from coordinate 17,803,295 downwards.
TAAATTCTAAAAATTTAAATATTAAAAATTAAAATTTTAAATTTTGAAAATTTAAATATTAAATTTTAAAAATTTAATTACTAAAAATTTAAATTTTAAATTTTAGAAATTTAAATATTAAACTTCAAATATTTAAATATTAAATTTGAAAAATTTAAATATTAAAAATTTAAATTTCATATTTTAAAAATTTAATTATTAAATTTTTAAAATTTAATTATTTAAAAGTAAAATTTTATAATTTAAAAATTTAAATATTATATTTTAAAAATTTAAATATTAAAATTTTAAAAATTTAAATATTAAAGTTTAAAAATTTAAATATTAAATTTTAAAACTTTATATTTTAAAAATTTTAATTTTAAATTTAAAAAATTTGAATATTAAAAATTTAAATTTTAAATATTAAAAATTTAAATTTCATATTTTAAAAATTTAATTATTAAATTTTAAAAATTTAATTATTAAAAAGTAAAATTTTATAATTTAAAAATTTAAATATTATATTTTAAAAATTTAAATATTAAAATTTTAAAAATTTAAATTTTAAATTTTAAAAATTTAAATATTAAAAAATTAAATTTTTAATATTAAAAATTTAAATATTAAATTTTAAAAAATTAAATTTTAAAAATTTAAATATTAAAATTTTAAAAATTTAAATATTAAAATTTTAAATTTTATATTTTAGAAATTTAAATATTAAATTTTAAAAATTTAAATATTAAAAATTTAAATTTTTAATATTAAAAATTTAAATATTAAATTTTAAAAAATTAAATTTTAAATTTTAAAAATTTAAATATTAAATTTTAAAAATTTAAATATTAAAATTTTAAAAATTTAAATATTAAAATTTTAAATTTTATATTTTGGAAATTTAAATATTAAATTTTAAAAATTTAAATATTAAAAATTTTAATTTTTAATATTAAAAATTTAAATATTAAATTTTAATAAATTTAATTTTAAATATTAAAAATTTAAATATTAAATTTTAAAAATTTAAATATTAAAATTTTATAAATTTAAATATTAAAATTTTAAATTTTTTATTTTAGAAATTTAAATATTAAATTTTAAAAATTTAAATATTAAAAATTTAAATTTTAAATTTTAAAAATTTAAATTTTAAATTTTAAAAATTTAAATATTAAATTCTAAAAATTTAAATATTAAAAATTAAAATTTTAAATTTTGAAAATTTAAATATTAAATTTTAAAAATTTAATTACTAAAAATTTAAATTTTAAATTTTAGAAATATAAATATTAAACTTCAAATATTTAAATATTAAATTTGAAAAATTTAAATAATAAAAATTTAAATTTCATATTTTAAAAATTTAATTATTAAATTTTTAAAATTTAATTATTAAAAAGTAAAATTTTATAAATTAAAAATTTAAATATTATATTTTAAAAATTTAAATATTAAAATTTTAAAAATTTAAATATTAAAGTTTAAAAATTTAATTATTAAAATTTTAAAAATTTAAATATTAAAATTTTAAATTTTATATTTTAGAAATTTAAATATTAAATTTTAAAAATTTAAATATTAAATTTCAAAAATTTAGATATTAAATTTTAGAAATTTAAATATTAAATTTTAAAAATTTAAATTTTAAATTTTGAAAATAAAAATTTTAAATTTTAAAAATTTAATTATTTTAAATTTAAATTTTAAATTTTAAAAATTTAATTATTAAATTTTAAAAATTTAAATATTAAAATTTTAAATTTTATATTTTAGAAATTTAAATATTAAATTTTAAATATTTAAATATTAAAAATTTTAATTTTTAATATTAAAAATTTAAATATTAAATTTTAATAAATTTAATTTTAAATATTAAAAATTTAAATATTAAATTTTAAAAATTTAAATATTAAAATTTTAAAAATTTAAATATTAAAATTTTAAATTTTTTATTTTAGAAATTTAAATATATAATTTTAAAAATTTAAATATTAAAATTTTAAATATTAAATTATAAAAAATTTAAATATTAAATTTTAAAAATTTAAATATTAAAAATTTAAATATTAAATTTTAAAAATTTAAATTTTAAATTTTAAAAATTAAAATTTTAAATTTCAAAAATTTAATTATTAAAAATTTAAATTTTTAATATTAAAAATTTAAATATTAAATTTTAAAAAATTAAATTTTAAATATTAAAAATTTAAATATTAAATTTTAAAAATTTAAATATTAAAATTTTAAAAATTTAAATATTAAAATTTTAAATTAAATATTTTAGAAATTTAAATATTAAATTTTAAAAATTTAAATATTGAAAATTTAAATATTAAATTATAAAAAATTTAAATATTAAATATTAAAAATTTTAATTTTTATATTTTAAAAATTTAAATTTTTAATATTAAAAATTTAAATATTAAATTTTAAAAATTTAAATATTAAATTTCAAAAATTTAAATATTAAATTTTAGAAATTTAAATATTAAATTTTAAAAATTTAATTATTAAAAATTTAAATTTTTAATATTAAAAATTTAAATATTAAATTTTAAAAAATTAAATTTTAAATATTAAAAATTTAAATATTAAATTTTAAAAATTTAAATATTAAAATTTTAAAAATTTAAATATTCAAATTTTAAATTAAATATTTTAGAAATTTAAATATTAAATTTTAAAAATTTAAATATTAAATTTCAAAAATTTAAATATTAAATTTTAGAAATTTAAATATTAAATTTTGAAAATAAAAATGTTAAATTTTAAAAATTTAATTATTATAAATTTAAATTTTTAATTTTAAAAATTTAAATATTAAATTTTAAAAATTTAAATACTAAAATTTTAAATTTTATATTTTAGAAATTTAAATATTAAATTTTAAAAATTTAAATATTAAATTTCAAAAATTTAAATATTAAATTTTAGAAATTTAAATAGTAAATTTTAAAAATTTAAATATTGAAAATTTAAATTTTATATTTTAAAAATTTAAATATTAAATTTTAAAAAATTAAATTTTAAATATTAAAAATTTAAATATTAAATTTTAAAAATTTAAATTTTAAATTTTAAAAATTTCAATATTAAAAATTAAAATTTTAAATCTTAGAAATTTAAATATTAAATTTTAAAAATTTAAATATTAAATTTCAAAAATTTAAATATTAAATTTAAAAATTTAAATATTAAATTTTAAAAATTTAAATATTAAAAATTTAAATTTTAAATTTTAAAAATTTAAATTTTAAATTTTAGAAATTTAAATATTAAACTTTAAATATTTAAATATTAAATTTCAAAAATTTAAATATTAAATTTTAGAAATTTAAATATTAAATTTGAAAAATTTAAATATTAAAAATTTAAATTTCATATTTTAAAAATTTAAATTTCATATTTTAAAAATTTAAATATTAAATTTTTTAAATTTAATTATTAAAAAGTTAAATTTTATATTTTAAAAATTTAAATATTATATTTTAGAAATTTAAATATTGAAAATTTAAATTTTATATTTTAAAAATTTAAATATTAAAGTTTAAAAATTTAAATATTAAAGTTTAGAACTTTAAATATTAAATTTTAAAACTTTATATATTAAAAATTTTAATTTTAAATTTAAAAATTTGAATTTTAAAAATTTAAATTTTAAATATTAAAAATTTAAATATTAAATTTTAGAAATTTAAATATTAAATTTGAAAAATTTAAATATTAAAAATTTAAATTTCATATTTTAAAAATTTAAATTTCATATTTTAAAAATTTAAATATTAAATTTTTTAAATTTAATTATTAAAAAGTTAAATTTTATATTTTAAAAATTTAAATATTAAAGTTTAAATAAATTTAAATATTGAAAATTTAAATTTTATATTTTAAAAATTTAAATATTAAATTTCAAAAATTTAAATATTAAATTTTAGAAATTTAAGTATTAAATTTTAGAAATTTAAATATTAAATTTTAAAAATTTAAATATTAAAAATTTAAATTTTAAATTTTAAAAATTTGAATATAAAAAAATTTAAATATTAATATTAAAAATTTAAATATTAAATTTTAAAAATTTTAATTTTATATTTTAAAAATATAAATTTTGAAAATTTAAATTTTATATTTTAAAAATTTAAATATTAAATTTTAAAAATTTAAATATTAAATTTTAAAAATTTAAATATTAAATTTCAAAAATTTAAATATTAAATTTTAGAAATTTAAATATTAAATTTTAAAAATTTAAATATTATAAATTTAAATTTTTAATATTAAAAATTTAAATATTAAATTTTAAAGAATTAAATTTTAAAAATTTAAATATTAAATTTTAAAAATTTAAATATTAAAATTTTAAAAATTTAAATATTAAAATTTTAAATTATATATTTTAGAAATTTAAATATTAAATTTTAAAAATTTAAATATTAAATTTCAAAAATTTAAATATTAAATTTTAGAAATTTAAATATTAAATTTTATAAATTTAAATATTAAATTTTAAAATATTAAATTTTAAATATTAAAAATTTAAATATTAAATTTTAAAATATTAAATTTTAAATATTAAAAATTTAAATATTAAATTTTAAAAATTTAAATATTAAAATTTTAATAATTTAAATATTAAAATTTTAAAAATTTAAATATTAAAATTTTAAATTATATATTTTAGAAATTTAAATATTAAATTTTAAAAATTTAAATATTAAATTTCAAAAATTTAAATATTAAATTTTAGAAATTTAAATATTAAATTTTGAAAATAAAAATATTAAATTTTAAAAATTTAATTATTATAAATTTAAATTTTTAATTTTAAAAATTTAAATATTAAATTTTAAAAATTTAAATACTAAAATTTTAAATTTTATATTTTAGAAATTTAAATATTAAATTTTAAAAATTTAAATATTAAATTTCAAAAATTTAAATATTAAATTTAAAAATTTAAATATTAAATTTTAAAAATTTAAATATTAAAAATTTAAATTTTAAATTTTAAAAATTTAAATTTTAAATTTTAGAAATTTAAATATTAAACTTTAAATATTTAAATATTAAATTTCAAAAATTTAAATATTAAATTTTAGAAATTTAAATATTAAATTTGAAAAATTTAAATATTAAAAATTTAAATTTCATATTTTAAAAATTTAAATTTCATATTTTAAAAATTTAAATATTAAATTTTTTAAATTTAATTATTAAAAAGTTAAATTTTATATTTTAAAAATTTAAATATTATATTTTAGAAATTTAAATATTGAAAATTTAAATTTTATATTTTAAAAATTTAAATATTAAAGTTTAAAAATTTAAATATTAAAGTTTAGAACTTTAAATATTAAATTTTAAAACTTTATATATTAAAAATTTTTATTTTAAATTTAAAAATTTGAATTTTAAAAATTTAAATTTTAAATATTAAAAATTTAAATATTAAATTTTAGAAATTTAAATATTAAATTTGAAAAATTTAAATATTAAAAATTTAAATTTCATATTTTAAAAATTTAAATTTCATATTTTAAAAATTTAAATATTAAAATTTTAAAAATTTGAATATTAAAATTTTAAATTTTAAATTTTAGAAATTTAAATATTAAACTTTAAATATTTAAATATTAAATTTCAAAAATTTAAATATTAAATTTTAGAAATTTAAATATTAAATTTGAAAAATTTAAATATTAAAAATTTAAATTTCATATTTTAAAAATTTAAATTTCATATTTTAAAAATTTAAATATTAAATTTTTTAAATTTAATTATTAAAAAGTTAAATTTTATATTTTAAAAATTTAAATATTATATTTTAGAAATTTAAATATTGAAAATTTAAATTTTATATTTTAAAAATTTAAATATTAAAGTTTAAAAATTTAAATATTAAAGTTTAAAACTTTAAATATTAAATTTTAAAACTTTATATATTAAAAATTTTAATTTTAAATTTAAAAATTTGAATTTTAAAAATTTAAATTTTAAGTATTAAAAATTTAAATATTAAATTTTAGATATTTAAATATTAAATTTGAAAAATTTAAATATTAAAAATTTAAATTTCATATTTTAAAAATTTAAATTTCATATTTTAAAAATTTAAATATTAAATTTTTTAAATTTAATTATTAAAAAGTTAAATTTTATATTTTAAAAATTTAAATATTATATTTTAGAAATTTAAATATTGAAAATTTAAATTTTATATTTTAAAAATTTAAATATTAAAGTTTAAAAATTTAAATATTAAAGTTTAAAACTTTAAATATTAAATTTTAAAACTTTATATATTAAAAATTTTAATTTTAAATTTAAAAATTTGAATTTTAAAAATTTAAATTTTAAGTATTAAAAATTTAAATATTAAATTTTAGATATTTAAATATTAAATTTGAAAAATTTAAATATTAAAAATTTAAATTTCATATTTTAAAAATTTAAATTTCATATTTTAAAAATTTAAATATTAAATTTTTTAAATTTAATTATTAAAAAGTTAAATTTTATATTTTAAAAATTTAAATATTAAAGTTTAAAAATTTAAATATTAAAGTTTAAAACTTTAAATATTAAATTTTAAAACTTGATATATTAAAAATTTTAATTTTAAATTTAAAAATTTGAATATTAAAAATTTAAATTTTAAATATTAAAAATTTAAATATTAATTTATAGAAATTTAAATATTAAATTTTAAAAATTTAAATATTAAAAATTTAAATTTTTAATATTAAAAATTTAAATATTAAATTTTAAAAAATTAAATTTTAAATATTAAAAATTTAATATTAAAATTTTAAAAATTTAAATATTAAAATTTTAAATTTTATATTTTAGAAATTTAAATATTAAGTTTTAAAAATTTAAATATTAAATTTCAAAAATTTAAATATTAAATTTTAGAAATTTAAGTATTAAATTTTAGAAATTTAAATATTAAATTTTAAAAATTTAAATATTAAAAATTTAAATTTTAAATTTTAAAAATTTGAATGTAAAAAAAATTTAAATATTAATATTAAAAATTTAAATATTAAATTTTAAAAATTTTAATTTTATATTTTAAAAATATAAATTTTGAAAATTTAAATTTTATATTTTAAAAATTTAAATATTAAATTTTAAAAATTTAAATATTAAATTTTAAAAATTTAAATATTAAATTTCAAAAATTTAAATATTAAATTTTAGAAATTTAAATATTAAATTTTAAAAATTTAAATATTATAAATTTAAATTTTTAATATTAAAAATTTAAATATTAAATTTTAAAGAATTAAATTTTAAAAATTTAAATATTTAATTTTAAAAATTTAAATATTAAAATTTTAAAAATTTAAATATTAAAATTTTAAATTATATATTTTAGAAATTTAAATATTAAATTTTAAAAATTTAAATATTAAATTTCAAAAATTTAAATATTAAATTTTAGAAATTTAAATATTAAATTTTAAAAATTTAAATATTAAAAATTTAAATTTTTAATATTAAAAATTTAAATTTTTAATATTAAAAATTTAAATATTAAATTTTAAAATATTAAATTTTAAATTTTAAAAATTTAAATATTAAATTTTAAAATATTAAATTTTAAATATTAAAAATTTAAATATTAAATTTTAAAAATTTAAATATTAAAATTTTAATAATTTAAATATTAAAATTTTAAATTTTATATTTTAGAAATTTAAATATTAAATTTTAAAAATTTAAATATTAAATTTCAAAAATTTAAATATTAAAAATTTAAATTTCATATTTTAAAAATTTAAATTTCATATTTTAAAAATTTAAAAATTAAATTTTTTTAATTTAATTATTAAAAAGTTAAATTTTATATTTTAAAAATTTAAATATTATATTTTAGAAATCTAAATATTGAAAATTTAAATTTTATATTTTAAAAATTTAAATATTAAAGTTTAAAAATTTAAATATTAAAGTTTAAAACTTTAAATATTAAATTTTAGAAATTTAAATATTAAATTTTAAAAATTTAAATATTAAAAATTTAAATTTTTAATATTAAAAATTTAAATATTAAATTTTAAAAAATTAAATTTTAAATATTAAAAATTTAAATATTAAATTTTAAAAATTTAAATATTAAAATTTTAAAAATTTAAATATTAAAATTTTAAATTATATATTTTAGAAATTTAAATATTAAATTTTAAAAATTTAAATATTAAATTTCAAAAATTTAAATATTAAATTTTAGAAATTTAAATATTAAATTTTTAATATTAAAAATTTAAATATTAAATTTTAAAATATTAAATTTTAAATATTAAAAATTTAAATATTAAATTTTAAAATATTAAATTTTAAATATTAAAAATTTAAATATTAAATTTCAAAAATTTAAATATTAAAAATTTAAATTTCATATTTTAAAAATTTAAATTTCATATTTTAAAAATTTAAATATTAATTTTTTTTAATTTAATTATTAAAAAGTTAAATTTTATATTTTAAAAATTTAAATATTATATTTTAGAAATCTAAATATTGAAAATTTAAGTTTTATATTTTAAAAATTTAAATATTAAAGTTTAAAAATTTAAATATTAAAGTTTAAAACTTTAAATATTAAATTTTAGAAATTTAAATATTAAATTTTAAAAATTTAAATATTAAAAATTTAAATTTTTAATATTAAAAATTTAAATATTAAATTTTAAAAAATTAAATTTTAAATATTAAAAATTTAAATATTAAATTTTAAAAATTTAAATATTAAATTTCAAAAATTTAAATATTAAATTTTAGAAATTTAAATATTAAATTTTAAAAATTTGAATATTAAATTTTAAAAATTTAAATTTTAAATTTTGAAAATAAAAATATTAAATTTTAAAAATTTAATTATTATAAATTTAAATTTTAAATTTTAAAAATTTAAATATTAAATTTTAAAAATTTAAATACTAAAATTTTAAATTTTATATTTTAGAAATTTAAATATTAAATTTTAAAAATTTAAATATTAAATTTCAAAAATTTAAATATTAAATTTTAGAAATATAAATATTAAATTTTAAAAATTGAAATATTAAAAATTTGAATATTAAATTTTAAAAATTTAAATTTTAAATTTTGAAAATAAAAATATTAAATTTTAAAAATTTAATTATTATAAATTTAAATTTTAAATTTTAAAAATTTAAATATTAATTTTTAAAAATTTAAATACTAAAATTTTAAATTTTATATTTTAGAAATTTAAATATTAAATTTTAAAAATTTAAATATTAAATTTCAAAAATTTAAATATTATATTTTAGAAATTTAAATATTAAATTTTAAAAATTTAAATATTAAAAATTTAAATTTTTAATATTAAAAATTTAAATTTTTAATATTAAAAATTTAAATTTTAAATTTTAAAAAATTAAATTTTAATTATTAAAAATTTAAATATTAAATTTTAAAAATTTAATTACTAAAAATCTAAATTTTAAATTTTAGAAATTTAAATATTAAATTTGAAAAATTTAATTATTAAATTTGAAAAATTTAATTATTAAAAAGTTAAATTTTATAATTTAAAAATTTAAATATAAAATTTTAAAAATTTAAATATTGAAAATTTAAATTTTATATTTTAAAAATTTAAATATTAAATTTTAAAAAATTAAAATTTAAATATTAAAAATTTAAATATTAAATTTTAACAATTTAAATTTTAAATTTTAAAAATTTAAATTTTAAATTTTAAAAATTTAAATATTAAATTTTAAAAATTTAAATATTAAATATTTAAATTTCATATTTTAAAAATTTAAATTTCATATTTTAAAAATTTAAATATTAAATTTTTTAAATTTAATTATTAAAAAGTTAAATTTTATATTTTAAAAATTTAAATATTATATTTTAGAAATTTAAATATTGAAAATTTAAATTTTATATTTTAAAAATTTAAATATTAAAGTTTAAAAATTTAAATATTAAAGTTTAAAACTTTAAATATTAAATTTTAAAACTTTATATATTAAAAATTTTAATTTTAAATTTAAAAATTTGAATATTAAAAATTTAAATTTTAAATATTAAAAATTTAAATTTTAAATATTAAAAATTTAAATATTAAATTATAGAAATTTAAATATTAAATTTTAAAAATTTAAATATTAAAAATTTAAATTTTTAATATTAAAAATTTAAATATTAAATTTTAAAATATTAAATTTTAAATATTAAAAATTTAAATATTAAAATTTTAAAAATATAAATATTAAAATTTTAAATTATTTTTGAAATTTAAATATTGAATTTTAAAAATTTAAATATTAAATTTCAAAAATTTAAATATTAAATTTTAGAAATTTAAGTATTAAATTTTAGAAATTTAAATATTAAATTTTAAAAATTTAAATATTAAAAATTTAAATTTTAAATTTTAAAAATTTGAATATAAAAAAATTTAAATATTAATATTAAAAATTTAAATATTAAATTTTAAAAATTTTAATTTTATTTTTTAAAAATATAAATATTAAAGTTTAAAACTTTAAATATTAAATTTTAGAAATTTAAATATTAAATTTTAAAAATTTAAATACTAAAATTTTAAATTTTATATTTTAGAAATTTAAATATTAAATTTTAAAAATTTAAATATTAAATTTCAAAAATTTAAATATTAAATTTTAGAAATTTAAATATTAAATTTAAAAAATTTAAATATTAAAAATTTAAATTTTAAATTTTGAAAATAAAAATATTAAATTTTAAAAATTTAATTATTATAAATTTAAATTTTAAATTTAAAAATTTAAATATTAAATTTTAAAAATTTAAATACTAAAATTTTAAATTTTATATTTTAGAAATTTAAATATTAAATTTTAAAAATTTAAATATTAAATTTCAAAAATTTAAATATTAAATTTTAGAAATTTAAATATTAAATTTAAAAAATTTAAATATTAAAAATTTAAATTTTAAATTTTAGAAATTTAAATATTAAATTTGAAAAATTTAATTATTAAAAAGTTAAATTTTATAATTTAAAAATTTAAATATAATATTTTAAAAATTTAAATATTGAAAATTTAAATTTTATATTTTAAAAATTTAAATATTAAATTTTAAAAAATTAAATTTTAAATATTAAAAATTTAAATATTAAATTTTAAAAATTTAAATTTTAAATTTTAAAAATTTAAATTTTAAATTTTAAAAATTTAAATATTAAATTTTAAAAATTTAAATATTAAATTTCAAAAATTTAAATATTAAATTTTAAAATATTAAATTTTAAATATTAAAAATTTAAATATTAAATTTTAAAAATTTAAATATTAAAATTTTAATAATTTAAATATTAAAATTTTAAATTTTATATTTTAGAAATTTAAATATTAAATTTTAAAAATTTAAATATTAAATTTCAAAAATTTAAATATTAAAAATTTAAATTTCATATTTTAAAAATTTAAATATTAAATTTTTTTAATTTAATTATTAAAAAGTTAAATTTTATATTTTAAAAATTTAAATATTATATTTTAGAAATCTAAATATTGAAAATTTAAATTTTATATTTTAAAAATTTAAATATTAAAGTTTAAAAATTTAAATATTAAAGTTTAAAACTTTAAATATTAAATTTTAGAAATTTAAATATTAAATTTTAAAAATTTAAATATTAAAAATTTAAATTTTTAATATTAAAAATTTAAATATTAAATTTCAAAAATTTAAATATTAAATTTTAGAAATTTAAATATTAAATTTTAAAAATTTGAATATTAAATTTTAAAAATTTAAATTTTAAATTTTGAAAATAAAAATATTAAAATTTAAAAATTTAATTATTATAAATTTAAATTTTAAATTTTAAAAATTTAAATATTAAATTTTAAAAATTTGAATATTAAATTTTAAAAATTTAAATTTTAAATTTTGAAAATAAAAATATTAAAATTTAAAAATTTAATTATTATAAATTTAAATTTTAAATTTTAAAAATTTAAATATTAAATTTTAAAAATTTAAATACTAAAATTTTAAATTTTATATTTTAGAAATTTAAATATTAAATTTTAAAAATTTAAATATTAAATTTCAAAAATTTAAATATTAAATTTTAGAAATTTAAATATTAAATTTTAAAAATTGAAATATTAAAAATTTGAATATTAAATTTTAAAAATTTAAATTTTAAATTTTGAAAATAAAAATATTAAATTTTAAAAATTTAATTATTATAAATTTAAATTTTAAATTTTAAAAATTTAAATATTAATTTTTAAAAATTTAAATACTAAAATTTTAAATTTTATATTTTAGAAATTTAAATATTAAATTTTAAAAATTTAATTATTAAATTTCAAAAATTTAAATATTAAATTTTAGAAATTTAAATATTAAATTTTAAAAATTTAAATATTAAAAATTTAAATTTTTAGTATTAAAAATTTAAATTTTAAATTTTAAAAAATTAAATTTTAATTATTAAAAATTTAAATATTAAATTTTAAAAATTTAATTACTAAAAATTTAAATTTTAAATTTTAGAAATTTAAATATTAAATTTGAAAAATTTAATTATTAAAAAGTTAAATTTTATAATTTAAAAATTTAAATATAATATTTTAAAAATTTAAATATTGAAAATTTAAATTTTATATTTTAAAAATTTAAATATTAAATTTTAAAAAATTAAATTTTAAATATTAAAAATTTAAATATTAAATTTTAAAAATTTAAATTTTAAATTTTAAAAATTTAAATTTTGAATTTTAAAAATTTAAATATTAAATTTTAAAAATTTAAATATTAAAAATTTAAATTTCATATTTTAAAAATTTAAATTTCATATTTTAAAAATTTAAATATTAAATTTTTTAAATTTAATTATTAAAAAGTTAAATTTTATATTTTAAAAATTTAAATATTATATTTTAGAAATTTAAATATTGAAAATTTAAATTTTATATTTTAAAAATTTAAATATTAAAGTTTAAAAATTTAAATATTAAAGTTTAAAACTTTAAATATTAAATTTTAAAAATTTAAATACTAAAATTTTAAATTTTATATTTTAGAAATTTAAATATTAAATTTTAAAAATTTAAATATTAAATTTCAAAAATATAAATATTAAATTTTAGAAATTTAAATATTAAATTTAAAAAATTTAAATATTAAAAATTTAAATTTTGAAAATAAAAATATTAAATTTTAAAAATTTAATTATTATAAATTTAAATTTTAAATTTTAAAAATTTAAATATTAAATTTTAAAAATTTAAATACTAAAATTTTAAATTTTATATTTTAGAAATTTAAATATTAAATTTTAAAAATTTAAATATTAAATTTCAAAAATTTAAATATTAAATTTTAGAAATTTAAATATTAAATTTAAAAAATTTAAATATTAAAAATTTAAATTTTAAATTTTAGAAATTTAAATATTAAATTTGAAAAATTTAATTATTAAAAAGTTAAATTTTATAATTTAAAAATTTAAATATAATATTTTAAAAATTTAAATATTGAAAATTTAAATTTTATATTTTAAAAATTTAAATATTAAATTTTAAAAAATTAAATTTTAAATATTAAAAATTTAAATATTAAATTTTAAAAATTTAAATTTTAAATTTTAAAAATTTAAATTTTAAATTTTAAAAATTTAAATATTAAATTTTAAAAATTTAAATATTAAAAATTTAAATTTTTAATATTAAAAATTTAAATATTAAATTTTAAAAAATTAAATTTTAAATATTAAAAATTTAAATATTAAAATTTTAAAAATTTAAATATTAAATTTTAAAAATTTAAATATTAAATTTCAAAAATTTAAATATTAAATTTTAGAAATTTAAATATTAAATTTTTAATATTAAAAATTTAAATATTAAATTTTAAAATATTAAATTTTAAATATTAAAAATTTAAATATTAAATTTTAAAATATTAAATTTTAAATATTAAAAATTTAAATATTAAATTTTAAAAATTTAAATATTAAAATTTTAATAATTTAAATATTAAAATTTTAAATTTTATATTTTAGAAATTTAAATATTAAATTTTAAAAATTTAAATATTAAATTTCAAAAATTTAAATATTAAAAATTTAAATTTCATATTTTAAAAATTTAAATTTCATATTTTAAAAATTTAAATATTAAATTTTTTTAATTTAATTATTAAAAAGTTAAATTTTATATTTTAAAAATTTAAATATTATATTTTAGAAATCTAAATATTGAAAATTTAAATTTTATATTTTAAAAATTTAAATATTAAAGTTTAAAAATTTAAATATTAAAGTTTAAAACTTTAAATATTAAATTTTAGAAATTTAAATATTAAATTTTAAAAATTTAAATATTAAAAATTTAAATTTTTAATATTAAAAATTTAAATATTAAATTTTAAAAAATTAAATTTTAAATATTAAAAATTTAAATATTAAATTTTAAAAATTTAAATATTAAATTTCAAAAATTTAAATATTAAATTTTAGAAATTTAAATATTAAATTTTAAAAATTTGAATATTAAATTTTAAAAATTTAAATTTTAAATTTTGAAAATAAAAATATTAAATTTTAAAAATTTAATTATTATAAATTTAAATTTTAAATTTTAAAAATTTAAATATTAAATTTTAAAAATTTAAATACTAAAATTTTAAATTTTATATTTTAGAAATTTAAATATTAAATTTTAAAAATTTAAATATTAAATTTCAAAAATTTAAATATTAAATTTTAGAAATTTAAATATTAAATTTTAAAAATTGAAATATTAAAAATTTGAATATTAAATTTTAAAAATTTAAATTTTAAATTTTGAAAATAAAAATATTAAATTTTAAAAATTTAATTATTATAAATTTAAATTTTAAATTTTAAAAATTTAAATATTAATTTTTAAAAATTTAAATACTAAAATTTTAAATTTTATATTTTAGAAATTTAAATATTAAATTTTAAAAATTTAATTATTAAATTTCAAAAATTTAAATATTAAATTTTAGAAATTTAAATATTAAATTTTAAAAATTTAAATATTAAAAATTTAAATTTTTAATATTAAAAATTTAAATTTTAAATTTTAAAAAATTAAATTTTAATTATTAAAAATTTAAATATTAAATTTTAAAAATTTAATTACTAAAAATTTAAATTTTAAATTTTAGAAATTTAAATATTAAATTTGAAAAATTTAATTATTAAAAAGTTAAATTTTATAATTTAAAAATTTAAATATAATATTTTAAAAATTTAAATATTGAAAATTTAAATTTTATATTTTAAAAATTTAAATATTAAATTTTAAAAAATTAAATTTTAAATATTAAAAATTTAAATATTAAAGTTTAAAACTTTAAATATTAAATTTTAAAACTTTTTATATTATAAATTTTAATTTTAAATTTAAAAATTTGAATATTAAAATTTTAAATTTTAAATATTAAAAATTTAAATTTTAAATATTAAATATTTAAATATTAAATTTTAAAAATTTAAATATTAAAAATTTAAATTTTTAATATTAAAAATTTAAATATTAAATTTTAAAAAATTAAATTTTAAATATTAAAATTTTAAATATTAAAATTTTAAAAATATAAATATTAAAATTTTAAATTATTTTAGAAATTTAAATATTAAATTTTAAAAATTTAAATATTAAATCTCAAAAATTTAAATATTAAATTTTAGAAATTTAAGTATTAAATTTTAGAAATTTAAATATTAAATTTTAAAAATTTAAATATTAAAAATTTAAATTTTAAATTTTAAAAATTTGAATATAAAAAAATTTAAATATTAATATTAAAAATTTAAATATTAAATTTTAAAAATTTTAATTTTATTTTTTAAAAATATAAATATTGAAAATTTAAATTTTATATTTTAAAAATTTAAATATTAAATTTTAAAAATTTAAATTTTAAATTTTAAAAATTTAAATATTAAATTTCAAAAATTTAAATATTAAATTTTAGAAATTTAAATATTAAATTTTAAAAATTTAAATATTAAAAATTTAAATTTTTAATATTAAAAATTTAAATATTAAATTTTAAAGAATAAAATTTTAAAAATTTAAATATTAAATTTTAAAAATTTAAATATTAAAATTTTAAAAATTTAAATATTAAATTTTTAAATTATATATTTTAGAAATTTAAATATTAAATTTTAAAAATTTAAATATTAAATTTCAAAAATTTAAATATTAAATTTTAGAAATTTAAATATTAAATTTTAAAAATTTAAATATTAAAAATTTAAATTTTTAATATTAAAAATTTAAATTTTTAATATTAAAAATTTAAATATTAAATTTTAAAAAATTAAATTTTAAATATTAAAAATTTAAATATAAAATTTTAAAAATTTAAATATTAAAATTTTAAAAATTTAAATATTAAAATTTTAAATTATATATTTTTGAAATTTAAATATTAAATTTTAAAAATTTAAATATTAAATTTCAAAAATTTAAATATTAAATTTTAGAAATTTAAATATGAAATTTTAAAAATTTAAATATTAAAAATTTGAATATTAAATTTTAAAAATCTAAATTTTAAATTTTGAAAATAAAAATATTAAATTTTAAAAATTTAATTATTATAAATTTAAACTTTAAATTTTAAAAATTTAAATATTAAATTTTAAAAATTTAAATACTAAAATTTTAAATTTTATATTTTAGAAATTTAAATATTAAGTTTTAAAAATTTAAATATTAAATTTCAAAAATTTAAATATTAAATTTTAGAAATTTAAATATTAAATTTTAAAAATTTAAATATTAAAAATTTGAATATTAAATTTTAAAAATTTAAATTTTAAATTTTAAAAATTTAAATATTAAATTTCAAAAATTTAAATATTAAATTTTAGAAATTTAAATATTAAATTTTAAAAATTTAAATATTAAAAATTTAAATATTAAATTTTAAAGAATAAAATTTTAAAAATTTAATTATTAAATTTTAAAAATTTAAATATTAAAATTTTAAAAATTTAAATATTAAATTTTTAAATTATATATTTTAGAAATTTAAATATTAAATTTTAAAAATTTAAATATTAAATTTCAAAAATTTAAATATTAAATTTTAGAAATTTAAATATTAAACTTTAAAAATTTAAATATTAAAAATTTAAATTTTTAATATTAAAAATTTAAATTTTTAATATTAAAAATTTAAATTTTTAATATTAAAAATTTAAATATTAAATTTTAAAAAATTAAACTTTAAATATTAAAAATTTAAATATAAAATTTTAAAAATTTAAATATTAAAATTTTAAAAATTTAAATATTAAAATTTTAAATTATATATTTTTGAAATTTAAATATTAAATTTTAAAAATTTAAATATTAAATTTCAAAAATTTAAATATTAAATTTTAGAAATTTAAATATGAAATTTTAAAAATTTAAATATTAAAAATTTGAATATTAAATTTTAAAAATCTAAATTTTAAATTTTGAAAATAAAAATATTAAATTTTAAAAATTTAATTATTATAAATTTAAATTTTAAATTTTAAAAATTTAAATATTAAATTTTAAAAATTTGAATATTAAATTTTAAAAATTTAAATTTTAAATTTTGAAAATAAAAATATTAAAATTTAAAAATTTAATTATTATAAATTTAAATTTTAAATTTTAAAAATTTAAATATTAAATTTTAAAAATTTAAATACTAAAATTTTAAATTTTATATTTTAGAAATTTAAATATTAAATTTTAAAAATTTAAATATTAAATTTCAAAAATTTAAATATTAAATTTTAGAAATTTAAATATTAAATTTTAAAAATTGAAATATTAAAAATTTGAATATTAAATTTTAAAAATTTAAATTTTAAATTTTGAAAATAAAAATATTAAATTTTAAAAATTTAATTATTATAAATTTAAATTTTAAATTTTAAAAATTTAAATATTAATTTTTAAAAATTTAAATACTAAAATTTTAAATTTTATATTTTAGAAATTTAAATATTAAATTTTAAAAATTTAATTATTAAATTTCAAAAATTTAAATATTAAATTTTAGAAATTTAAATATTAAATTTTAAAAATTTAAATATTAAAAATTTAAATTTTTAATATTAAAAATTTAAATTTTAAATTTTAAAAAATTAAATTTTAATTATTAAAAATTTAAATATTAAATTTTAAAAATTTAATTACTAAAAATTTAAATTTTAAATTTTAGAAATTTAAATATTAAATTTGAAAAATTTAATTATTAAAAAGTTAAATTTTATAATTTAAAAATTTAAATATAATATTTTAAAAATTTAAATATTGAAAATTTAAATTTTATATTTTAAAAATTTAAATATTAAATTTTAAAAAATTAAATTTTAAATATTAAAAATTTAAATATTAAATTTTAAAAATTTAAATTTTAAATTTTAAAAATTTAAATTTTAAATTTTAAAAATTTAAATATTAAATTTTAAAAATTTAAATATTAAAAATTTAAATTTCATATTTTAAAAATTTAAATTTCATATTTTAAAAATTTAAATATTAAATTTTTTAAATTTAATTATTAAAAAGTTAAATTTTATATTTTAAAAATTTAAATATTATATTTTAGAAATTTAAATATTGAAAATTTAAATTTTATATTTTAAAAATTTAAATATTAAAGTTTAAAAATTTAAATATTAAAGTTTAAAACTTTAAATATTAAATTTTAAAAATTTAAATACTAAAATTTTAAATTTTATATTTTAGAAATTTAAATATTAAATTTTAAAAATTTAAATATTAAATTTCAAAAATATAAATATTAAATTTTAGAAATTTAAATATTAAATTTAAAAAATTTAAATATTAAAAATTTAAATTTTAAATTTTGAAAATAAAAATATTAAATTTTAAAAATTTAATTATTATAAATTTAAATTTTAAATTTTAAAAATTTAAATATTAAATTTTAAAAATTTAAATACTAAAATTTTAAATTTTATATTTTAGAAATTTAAATATTAAATTTTAAAAATTTAAATATTAAATTTCAAAAATTTAAATATTAAATTTTAGAAATTTAAATATTAAATTTAAAAAATTTAAATATTAAAAATTTAAATTTTAAATTTTAGAAATTTAAATATTAAATTTGAAAAATTTAATTATTAAAAAGTTAAATTTTATAATTTAAAAATTTAAATATAATATTTTAAAAATTTAAATATTGAAAATTTAAATTTTATATTTTAAAAATTTAAATATTAAATTTTAAAAAATTAAATTTTAAATATTAAAAATTTAAATATTAAATTTTAAAAATTTAAATTTTAAATTTTAAAAATTTAAATTTTAAATTTTAAAAATTTAAATATTAAATTTTAAAAATTTAAATATTAAAAATTTAAATTTTTAATATTAAAAATTTAAATATTAAATTTTAAAAAATTAAATTTTAAATATTAAAAATTTAAATATTAAAATTTTAAAAATTTAAATATTAAATTTTAAAAATTTAAATATTAAATTTCAAAAATTTAAATATTAAATTTTAGAAATTTAAATATTAAATTTTTAATATTAAAAATTTAAATATTAAATTTTAAAATATTAAATTTTAAATATTAAAAATTTAAATATTAAATTTTAAAATATTAAATTTTAAATATTAAAAATTTAAATATTAAATTTTAAAAATTTAAATATTAAAATTTTAATAATTTAAATATTAAAATTTTAAATTTTATATTTTAGAAATTTAAATATTAAATTTTAAAAATTTAAATATTAAATTTCAAAAATTTAAATATTAAAAATTTAAATTTCATATTTTAAAAATTTAAATTTCATATTTTAAAAATTTAAATATTAAATTTTTTTAATTTAATTATTAAAAAGTTAAATTTTATATTTTAAAAATTTAAATATTATATTTTAGAAATCTAAATATTGAAAATTTAAATTTTATATTTTAAAAATTTAAATATTAAAGTTTAAAAATTTAAATATTAAAGTTTAAAACTTTAAATATTAAATTTTAGAAATTTAAATATTAAATTTTAAAAATTTAAATATTAAAAATTTAAATTTTTAATATTAAAAATTTAAATATTAAATTTTAAAAAATTAAATTTTAAATATTAAAAATTTAAATATTAAATTTTAAAAATTTAAATATTAAATTTCAAAAATTTAAATATTAAATTTTAGAAATTTAAATATTAAATTTTAAAAATTTGAATATTAAATTTTAAAAATTTAAATTTTAAATTTTGAAAATAAAAATATTAAATTTTAAAAATTTAATTATTATAAATTTAAATTTTAAATTTTAAAAATTTAAAAATTAAATTTTAAAAATTTAAATACTAAAATTTTAAATTTTATATTTTAGAAATTTAAATATTAAATTTTAAAAATTTAAATATTAAATTTCAAAAATTTAAATATTAAATTTTAGAAATTTAAATATGAAATTTTAAAAATTTAAATATTAAAAATTTGAATATTAAATTTTAAAAATCTAAATTTTAAATTTTGAAAATAAAAATATTAAATTTTAAAAATTTAATTATTATAAATTTAAACTTTAAATTTTAAAAATTTAAATATTAAATTTTAAAAATTTAAATACTAAAATTTTAAATTTTATATTTTAGAAATTTAAATATTAAGTTTTAAAAATTTAAATATTAAATTTCAAAAATTTAAATATTAAATTTTAGAAATTTAAATATTAAATTTTAAAAATTTAAATATTAAAAATTTGAATATTAAATTTTAAAAATTTAAATTTTAAATTTTAAAAATTTAAATATTAAATTTCAAAAATTTAAATATTAAATTTTAGAAATTTAAATATTAAATTTTAAAAATTTAAATATTAAAAATTTAAATATTAAATTTTAAAGAATAAAATTTTAAAAATTTAAATATTAAATTTTAAAAATTTAAATATTAAAATTTTAAAAATTTAAATATTAAATTTTTAAATTATATATTTTAGAAATTTAAATATTAAATTTTAAAAATTTAAATATTAAATTTCAAAAATTTAAATATTAAATTTTAGAAATTTAAATATTAAACTTTAAAAATTTAAATATTAAAAATTTAAATTTTTAATATTAAAAATTTAAATTTTTAATATTAAAAATTTAAATTTTTAATATTAAAAATTTAAATATTAAATTTTAAAAAATTAAACTTTAAATATTAAAAATTTAAATATAAAATTTTAAAAATTTAAATATTAAAATTTTAAAAATTTAAATATTAAAATTTTAAATTATATATTTTTGAAATTTAAATATTAAATTTTAAAAATTTAAATATTAAATTTCAAAAATTTAAATATTAAATTTTAGAAATTTAAATATGAAATTTTAAAAATTTAAATATTAAAAATTTGAATATTAAATTTTAAAAATCTAAATTTTAAATTTTGAAAATAAAAATATTAAATTTTAAAAATTTAATTATTATAAATTTAAATTTTAAATTTTAAAAATTTAAATATTAAATTTTAAAAATTTGAATATTAAATTTTAAAAATTTAAATTTTAAATTTTGAAAATAAAAATATTAAAATTTAAAAATTTAATTATTATAAATTTAAATTTTAAATTTTAAAAATTTAAATATTAAATTTTAAAAATTTAAATACTAAAATTTTAAATTTTATATTTTAGAAATTTAAATATTAAATTTTAAAAATTTAAATATTAAATTTCAAAAATTTAAATATTAAATTTTAGAAATTTAAATATTAAATTTTAAAAATTGAAATATTAAAAATTTGAATATTAAATTTTAAAAATTTAAATTTTAAATTTTGAAAATAAAAATATTAAATTTTAAAAATTTAATTATTATAAATTTAAATTTTAAATTTTAAAAATTTAAATATTAATTTTTAAAAATTTAAATACTAAAATTTTAAATTTTATATTTTAGAAATTTAAATATTAAATTTTAAAAATTTAATTATTAAATTTCAAAAATTTAAATATTAAATTTTAGAAATTTAAATATTAAATTTTAAAAATTTAAATATTAAAAATTTAAATTTTTAATATTAAAAATTTAAATTTTAAATTTTAAAAAATTAAATTTTAATTATTAAAAATTTAAATATTAAATTTTAAAAATTTAATTACTAAAAATTTAAATTTTAAATTTTAGAAATTTAAATATTAAATTTGAAAAATTTAATTATTAAAAAGTTAAATTTTATAATTTAAAAATTTAAATATAATATTTTAAAAATTTAAATATTGAAAATTTAAATTTTATATTTTAAAAATTTAAATATTAAATTTTAAAAAATTAAATTTTAAATATTAAAAATTTAAATATTAAATTTTAAAAATTTAAATTTTAAATTTTAAAAATTTAAATTTTAAATTTTAAAAATTTAAATATTAAATTTTAAAAATTTAAATATTAAAAATTTAAATTTCATATTTTAAAAATTTAAATTTCATATTTTAAAAATTTAAATATTAAATTTTTTAAATTTAATTATTAAAAAGTTAAATTTTATATTTTAAAAATTTAAATATTATATTTTAGAAATTTAAATATTGAAAATTTAAATTTTATATTTTAAAAATTTAAATATTAAAGTTTAAAAATTTAAATATTAAAGTTTAAAACTTTAAATATTAAATTTTAAAAATTTAAATACTAAAATTTTAAATTTTATATTTTAGAAATTTAAATATTAAATTTTAAAAATTTAAATATTAAATTTCAAAAATATAAATATTAAATTTTAGAAATTTAAATATTAAATTTAAAAAATTTAAATATTAAAAATTTAAATTTTAAATTTTGAAAATAAAAATATTAAATTTTAAAAATTTAATTATTATAAATTTAAATTTTAAATTTTAAAAATTTAAATATTAAATTTTAAAAATTTAAATACTAAAATTTTAAATTTTATATTTTAGAAATTTAAATATTAAATTTTAAAAATTTAAATATTAAATTTCAAAAATTTAAATATTAAATTTTAGAAATTTAAATATTAAATTTAAAAAATTTAAATATTAAAAATTTAAATTTTAAATTTTAGAAATTTAAATATTAAATTTGAAAAATTTAATTATTAAAAAGTTAAATTTTATAATTTAAAAATTTAAATATAATATTTTAAAAATTTAAATATTGAAAATTTAAATTTTATATTTTAAAAATTTAAATATTAAATTTTAAAAAATTAAATTTTAAATATTAAAAATTTAAATATTAAATTTTAAAAATTTAAATTTTAAATTTTAAAAATTTAAATTTTAAATTTTAAAAATTTAAATATTAAATTTTAAAAATTTAAATATTAAAAATTTAAATTTTTAATATTAAAAATTTAAATATTAAATTTTAAAAAATTAAATTTTAAATATTAAAAATTTAAATATTAAAATTTTAAAAATTTAAATATTAAATTTTAAAAATTTAAATATTAAATTTCAAAAATTTAAATATTAAATTTTAGAAATTTAAATATTAAATTTTTAATATTAAAAATTTAAATATTAAATTTTAAAATATTAAATTTTAAATATTAAAAATTTAAATATTAAATTTTAAAATATTAAATTTTAAATATTAAAAATTTAAATATTAAATTTTAAAAATTTAAATATTAAAATTTTAATAATTTAAATATTAAAATTTTAAATTTTATATTTTAGAAATTTAAATATTAAATTTTAAAAATTTAAATATTAAATTTCAAAAATTTAAATATTAAAAATTTAAATTTCATATTTTAAAAATTTAAATTTCATATTTTAAAAATTTAAATATTAAATTTTTTTAATTTAATTATTAAAAAGTTAAATTTTATATTTTAAAAATTTAAATATTATATTTTAGAAATCTAAATATTGAAAATTTAAATTTTATATTTTAAAAATTTAAATATTAAAGTTTAAAAATTTAAATATTAAAGTTTAAAACTTTAAATATTAAATTTTAGAAATTTAAATATTAAATTTTAAAAATTGAAATATTAAAAATTTGAATATTAAATTTTAAAAATTTAAATTTTAAATTTTGAAAATAAAAATATTAAATTTTAAAAATTTAATTATTATAAATTTAAATTTTAAATTTTAAAAATTTAAATATTAATTTTTAAAAATTTAAATACTAAAATTTTAAATTTTATATTTTAGAAATTTAAATATTAAATTTTAAAAATTTAATTATTAAATTTCAAAAATTTAAATATTAAATTTTAGAAATTTAAATATTAAATTTTAAAAATTTAAATATTAAAAATTTAAATTTTTAATATTAAAAATTTAAATTTTAAATTTTAAAAAATTAAATTTTAATTATTAAAAATTTAAATATTAAATTTTAAAAATTTAATTACTAAAAATTTAAATTTTAAATTTTAGAAATTTAAATATTAAATTTGAAAAATTTAATTATTAAAAAGTTAAATTTTATAATTTAAAAATTTAAATATAATATTTTAAAAATTTAAATATTGAAAATTTAAATTTTATATTTTAAAAATTTAAATATTAAATTTTAAAAAATTAAATTTTAAATATTAAAAATTTAAATATTATATTTTAAAAATTTAAATTTTAAATTTTAAAAATTTAAATTTTAAATTTTAAAAATTTAAATATTAAATTTTAAAAATTTAAATATTAAAAATTTAAATTTCATATTTTAAAAATTTAAATTTCATATTTTAAAAATTTAAATATTAAATTTTTTAAATTTAATTATTAAAAAGTTAAATTTTATATTTTAAAAATTTAAATATTATATTTTAGAAATTTAAATATTGAAAATTTAAATTTTATATTTTAAAAATTTAAATATTAAAGTTTAAAAATTTAAATATTAAAGTTTAAAACTTTAAATATTAAATTTTAAAACTTTTTATATTATAAATTTTAATTTTAAATTTAAAAATTTGAATATTAAAAATTTAAATTTTAAATATTAAAAATTTAAATTTTAAATATTAAATATTTAAATATTAAATTTTAAAAATTTAAATATTAAAAATTTAAATTTTTAATATTAAAAATTTAAATATTAAATTTTAAAAAATTAAATTTTAAATATTAAAATTTTAAATATTAAAATTTTAAAAATATAAATATTAAAATTTTAAATTATTTTAGAAATTTAAATATTAAATTTTAAAAATTTAAATATTAAATTTCAAAAATTTAAATATTAAATTTTAGAAATTTAAGTATTAAATTTTAGAAATTTAAATATTAAATTTTAAAAATTTAAATATTAAAAATTTAAATTTTAAATTTTAAAAATTTGAATATAAAAAAATTTAAATATTAATATTAAAAATTTAAATATTAAATTTTAAAAATTTTAATTTTATTTTTTAAAAATATAAATATTGAAAATTTAAATTTTATATTTTAAAAATTTAAATATTAAATTTTAAAAATTTAAATTTTAAATTTTAAAAATTTAAATATTAAATTTCAAAAATTTAAATATTAAATTTTAGAAATTTAAATATTAAATTTTAAAAATTTAAATATTAAAAATTTAAATTTTTAATATTAAAAATTTAAATTTTTAATATTAAAAATTTAAATATTAAATTTTAAAAAATTAAATTTTAAATATTAAAAATTTAAATATAAAATTTTAAAAATTTAAATATTAAAATTTTAAAAATTTAAATATTAAAATTTTAAATTATATATTTTTGAAATTTAAATATTAAATTTTAAAAATTTAAATATTAAATTTCAAAAATTTAAATATTAAATTTTAGAAATTTAAATATGAAATTTTAAAAATTTAAATATTAAAAATTTGAATATTAAATTTTAAAAATCTAAATTTTAAATTTTGAAAATAAAAATATTAAATTTTAAAAATTTAATTATTATAAATTTAAACTTTAAATTTTAAAAATTTAAATATTAAATTTTAAAAATTTAAATACTAAAATTTTAAATTTTATATTTTAGAAATTTAAATATTAAGTTTTAAAAATTTAAATATTAAATTTCAAAAATTTAAATATTAAATTTTAGAAATTTAAATATTAAATTTTAAAAATTTAAATATTAAAAATTTGAATATTAAATTTTAAAAATTTAAATTTTAAATTTTAAAAATTTAAATATTAAATTTCAAAAATTTAAATATTAAATTTTAGAAATTTAAATATTAAATTTTAAAAATTTAAATATTAAAAATTTAAATATTAAATTTTAAAGAATAAAATTTTAAAAATTTAAATATTAAATTTTAAAAATTTAAATATTAAAATTTTAAAAATTTAAATATTAAATTTTTAAATTATATATTTTAGAAATTTAAATATTAAATTTTAAAAATTTAAATATTAAATTTCAAAAATTTAAATATTAAATTTTAGAAATTTAAATATTAAATTTTAAAAATTTAAATATTAAAAATTTAAATTTTTAATATTAAAAATTTAAATTTTTAATATTAAAAATTTAAATATTAAATTTTAAAAAATTAAATTTTAAATATTAAAAATTTAAATATAAAATTTTAAGAATTTAAATATTAAAATTTTAAAAATTTAAATATTAAAATTTTAAATTATATATTTTTGAAATTTAAATATTAAATTTTAAAAATTTAAATATTAAATTTCAAAAATTTAAATATTAAATTTTAGAAATTTAAATATGAAATTTTAAAAATTTAAATATTAAAAATTTGAATATTAAATTTTAAAAATCTAAATTTTAAATTTTGAAAATAAAAATATTATATTTTAAATATTTAATTATTATAAATTTAAATTTTAAATTTTAAAAATTTAAATATTAAATTTTAAAAATTTAAATACTAAAATTTTAAATTTTATATTTTAGAAATTTAAATATTAAATTTTAAAAATTTAAATATTAAATTTCAAAAATTTAAATATTAAATTTTAGAAATTTAAATATTAAATTTTAAAAATTGAAATATTAAAAATTTGAATATTAAATTTTAAAAATTTAAATTTTAAATTTTGAAAATAAAAATATTAAATTTTAAAAATTTAATTATTATAAATTTAAATTTTAAATTTTAAAAATTTAAATATTAATTTTTAAAATTTTAAATACTAAAATTTTAAATTTTATATTTTAGAAATTTAAATATTAAATTTTAAAAATTTAATTATTAAATTTCAAAAATTTAAATATTAAATTTTAGAAATTTAAATATTAAATTTTAAAAATTTAAATATTAAAAATTTAAATTTTTAATATTAAAAATTTAAATTTTAAATTTTAAAAAATTAAATTTTAATTATTAAAAATTTAAATATTAAATTTTAAAAATTTAATTACTAAAAATTTAAATTTTAAATTTTAGAAATTTAAATATTAAATTTGAAAAATTTAATTATTAAAAAGTTAAATTTTATAATTTAAAAATTTAAATATAATATTTTAAAAATTTAAATATTGAAAATTTAAATTTTATATTTTAAAAATTTAAATATTAAATTTTAAAAAATTAAATTTTAAATATTAAAAATTTAAATATTAAATTTTAAAAATTTAAATTTTAAATTTTAAAAATTTAAATTTTAAATTTTAAAAATTTAAATATTAAATTTTAAAAATTTAAATATTAAAAATTTAAATTTCATATTTTAAAAATTTAAATTTCATATTTTAAAAATTTAAATATTAAATTTTTTAAATTTAATTATTAAAAAGTTAAATTTTATATTTTAAAAATTTAAATATTATATTTTAGAAATTTAAATATTGAAAATTTAAATTTTATATTTTATAAATTTAAATATTAAAGTTTAAAAATTTAAATATTAAAGTTTAAAACTTTAAATATTAAATTTTAAAACTTTTTATATTATAAATTTTAATTTTAAATTTAAAAATTTGAATATTAAAAATTTAAATTTTAAATATTAAAAATTTAAATTTTAAATATTAAATATTTAAATATTAAATTTTAAAAATTTAAATATTAAAAATTTAAATTTTTAATATTAAAAATTTAAATATTAAATTTTAAAAAATTAAATTTTAAATATTAAAATTTTAAATATTAAAATTTTAAAAATATAAATATTAAAATTTTAAATTATTTTAGAAATTTAAATATTAAATTTTAAAAATTTAAATATTAAATTTCAAAAATTTAAATATTAAATTTTAGAAATTTAAGTATTAAATTTTAGAAATTTAAATATTAAATTTTAAAAATTTAAATATTAAAAATTTAAATTTTAAATTTTAAAAATTTGAATATAAAAAAATTTAAATATTAATATTAAAAATTTAAATATTAAATTTTAAAAATTTTAATTTTATTTTTTAAAAATATAAATATTGAAAATTTAAATTTTATATTTTAAAAATTTAAATATTAAATTTTAAAAATATAAATTTTAAATTTTAAAAATTTAAATATTAAATTTCAAAAATTTAAATATTAAATTTTAGAAATTTAAATATTAAATTTTAAAAATTTAAATATTAAAAATTTAAATTTTTAATATTAAAAATTTAAATATTAAATTTTAAAGAATAAAATTTTAAAAATTTAAATATTAAATTTTAAAAATTTAAATATTAAAATTTTAAAAATTTAAATATTAAATTTTTAAATTATATATTTTAGAAATTTAAATATTAAATTTTAAAAATTTAAATATTAAATTTCAAAAATTTAAATATTAAATTTTAGAAATTTAAATATTAAATTTTAAAAATTTAAATATTAAAAATTTAAATTTTTAATATTAAAAATTTAAATTTTTAATATTAAAAATTTAAATATTAAATTTTAAAAAATTAAATTTTAAATATTAAAAATTTAAATATAAAATTTTAAAAATTTAAATATTAAAATTTTAAAAATTTAAATATTAAAATTTTAAATTATATATTTTTGAAATTTAAATATTAAATTTTAAAAATTTAAATATTAAATTTCAAAAATTTAAATATTAAATTTTAGAAATTTAAATATGAAATTTTAAAAATTTAAATATTAAAAATTTGAATATTAAATTTTAAAAATCTAAATTTTAAATTTTGAAAATAAAAATATTAAATTTTAAAAATTTAATTATTATAAATTTAAACTTTAAATTTTAAAAATTTAAATATTAAATTTTAAAAATTTAAATACTAAAATTTTAAATTTTATATTTTAGAAATTTAAATATTAAGTTTTAAAAATTTAAATATTAAATTTCAAAAATTTAAATATTAAATTTTAGAAATTTAAATATTAAATTTTAAAAATTTAAATATTAAAAATTTGAATATTAAATTTTAAAAATTTAAATTTTAAATTTTAAAAATTTAAATATTAAATTTCAAAAATTTAAATATTAAATTTTAGAAATTTAAATATTAAATTTTAAAAATTTAAATATTAAAAATTTAAATATTAAATTTTAAAGAATAAAATTTTAAAAATTTAAATATTAAATTTTAAAAATTTAAATATTAAAATTTTAAAAATTTAAATATTAAATTTTTAAATTATATATTTTAGAAATTTAAATATTAAATTTTAAAAATTTAAATATTAAATTTCAAAAATTTAAATATTAAATTTTAGAAATTTAAATATTAAATTTTAAAAATTTAAATATTAAAAATTTAAATATTAAATTTTAAAAAATTAAATTTTAAATATTAAAAATTTAAATATAAAATTTTAAAAATTTAAATATTAAAATTTTAAAAATTTAAATATTAAAATTTTAAATTATATATTTTTGAAATTTAAATATTAAATTTTAAAAATTTAAATATTAAATTTCAAAAATTTAAATATTAAATTTTAGAAATTTAAATATGAAATTTTAAAAATTTAAATATTAAAAATTTGAATATTAAATTTTAAAAATCTAAATTTTAAATTTTGAAAATAAAAATATTAAATTTTAAAAATTTAATTATTATAAATTTAAACTTTAAATTTTAAAAATTTAAATATTAAATTTTAAAAATTTAAATACTAAAATTTTAAATTTTATATTTTAGAAATTTAAATATTAAGTTTTAAAAATTTAAATATTAAATTTCAAAAATTTAAATATTAAATTTTAGAAATTTAAATATTAAATTTTAAAAATTTAAATATTAAAAATTTAAATATTAAAATTTTAAAAATTTAAATATTAAATTTTAAAAATTTAAATATTAAATTTCAAAAATTTAAATATTAAATTTTAGAAATTTAAATATTAAATTTCAAAAATTTAAATATTAAATTTTAGAAATTTAAATATTAAATTTTAAAAATTTAAATATTAAAAATTTAAATTTTTAATATTAAAAATTTAAATATTAAATTTTAAAGAATAAAATTTTAAAAATTTAAATATTAAATTTTAGAAATTTAAATATTAAATTTTAAATATTTAAATATTAAAAATTTGAATATTAAATTTTAAAAAATTAAATTTTAAATATTAAAAATTTAAATATTAAATTTTAAAAATTTAAATACTAAAATTTTAAATTTTATATTTTAGAAATTTAAATATTAAGTTTTAAAAATTTAAATATTAAATTTTAAAAAATTAAATTTTAAATATTAAAAATTTAAATATAAAATTTTAAAAATTTAAATATTAAAATTTTAAAAATTTAAATATTAAATTTTTAAATTATATATTTTAGAAATTTAAATATTAAATTTTAAAAATTTAAATATTAAATTTCAAAAATTTAAATATTAAATTTTAGAAATTTAAATATTAAATTTTAAAAATTTAAATTTTAAAAATTTAAATTTTTAATATTAAAAATTTAAATTTTTAATATTTAAATTTTTAAAATTTAATATTTAAATTTCTAAAATTTAATATTTAAATTTTTGAAATTTAATATTTAAATTTTTAAAATTTAAATATTAAATTTTTAAATTATATATTTTAGAAATTTAAATATTAAATTTTAAAAATTTAAATATTAAATTTCAAAAATTTAAATATTAAATTTTAGAAATTTAAATATTAAATTTTAAAAATTTAAATATTAAAAATTTAAATTTTTAATATTTAAATTTAAATATTAAAAATTTAAATTTTTAATATTAAAAATTTAAATTTTTAATATTTAAATTTTTAAAATTTAATATTTAAATTTCTAAAATTTAATATTTAAATTTTTGAAATTTAATATTTAAATTTTTAAAATTTAATATTTAAATTTCTAAAATATATAATTTAAAAATTTAATATTTAAATTTTTAAAATTTTAATATTTAAATTTTTAAAATTTTATATTTAAATTTTTAATATTTAAAATTTAATTTTTTAAAATTTAATATTTAAATTTTTAAAACTTAATATTTAAATTTCTAAAATATAAAATTTAAAATTTTAATATTTAAATTTTTAAAATTTAATATTTAAATTTCTAAAATTTAATATTTAAATTTTTGAAATTTAATATTTAAATTTTTAAAACTTAATATTTAAATTTCTAAAATATAAAATTTAAAATTTTAGTATTTAAATTTTTAAAATTTAATATTTAAATTTTTAAAATTTAAAGTTTAAATTTATAATAATTAAATTTTTAAAATTTAATATTTTTATTTTCAAAATTTAAAATTTAGATTTTTAAAATTTAATATTCAAATTTTTAATATTTAAATTTTTAAAATTTCATATTTAAATTTCTAAAATTTAATATTTAAATTTTTGAAATTTAATATTTAAATTTTTAAAATTTAATATTTAAATTTCAAAAATATATAATTTAAAATTTTAATATTTAAATTTTTAAAATTTTAATATTTAAATTTTTAAAATTTTATATTTAAATTTTTAATATTTAAAATTTAATTTTTTAAAATTTAATATTTAAATTTTTAATATTAAAAATTTAAATTTTTAATATTAAAAATTTAAATTTTTAATATTAAAAATTTAAATTTTTAATATTTAAATTTTTAAAATTTAATATTTAAATTTCTAAAATTTAATATTTAAATTTTTGAAATTTAATATTTAAATTTTTAAAATTTAATATTTAAATTTCTAAAATATATAATTTAAAAATTTAATATTTAAATTTTTAAAATTTTAATATTTAAATTTTTAAAATTTAATATTTAAATTTTTAAAATTTTATTCTTTAAAATTTAATATTTAAATTTTTAATATTTAAATTTTTAAAATTTAATATTTAAATTTCTAAAATTTAATATTTAAATTTTTGAAATTTAATATTTAAATTTTTGAAATTTAATATTTAAATTTTTAAAATTTAAAATTTAAATTTTTAAAATTTAATATTCAAATTTTTAATATTTAAATTTTTAAAATTTAATATTTAAATTTCTAAAATTTAATATTTAAATTTTTGAAATTTAATATTTAAATTTTTAAAACTTAATATTTAAATTTCTAAAATATAAAATTTAAAATTTTAGTATTTAAATTTTTAAAATTTAATATTTAAATTTTTAAAATTTAAAGTTTAAATTTATAATAATTAAATTTTTAAAATTTAATATTTTTATTTTCAAAATTTAAAATTTAGATTTTTAAAATTTAATATTCAAATTTTTAATATTTAAATTTTTAAAATTTCATATTTAAATTTCTAAAATTTAATATTTAAATTTTTGAAATTTAATATTTAAATTTTTAAAATTTAATATTTAAATTTCAAAAATATATAATTTAAAATTTTAATATTTAAATTTTTAAAATTTTAATATTTAAATTTTTAAAATTTTATATTTAAATTTTTAATATTTAAAATTTAATTTTTTAAAATTTAATATTTAAATTTTTAATATTAAAAATTTAAATTTTTAATATTAAAAATTTAAATTTTTAATATTTAAATTTTTAAAATTTAATATTTAAATTTCTAAAATTTAATATTTAAATTTTTGAAATTTAATATTTAAATTTTTAAAATTTAATATTTAAATTTCTAAAATATATAATTTAAAAATTTAATATTTAAATTTTTAAAATTTTAATATTTAAATTTTTAAAATTTAATATTTAAATTTTTAAAATTTTATTCTTTAAAATTTAATATTTAAATTTTTAATATTAAAAATTTAAATTTTTAATATTTAAATTTTTAAAATTTAATATTTAAATTTCTAAAATTTAATATTTAAATTTTTGAAATTTAATATTTAAATTTTTAAAATTTAAAATTTAAATTTTTAAAATTTAATATTTAAATTTTTAAAATATAAAATTTAAATTTTCAATATTTATATTTTTAAAAAATAAAATTAAAATTTTTAAAATTTAATATTTAAATTTTTAATATTAATATTTAAATTTTTTTATTTTCAAATTTTTAAAATTTAAAATTTAAATTTTTAATATTTAAATTTTTAAAATTTAATATTTAAATTTCTAAAATTTAATACTTAAATTTCTAAAATTTAATATTTAAATTTTTGAAATTTAATATTTAAATTTTTAAAATTTAATATTTAAATTTCTAAAATAATTTAAAATTTTAATATTTATATTTTTAAAATTTTAATATTTAAAATTTTAATATTTAAAATTTAATTTTTTAAAATTTAATATTTAAATTTTTAATATTAAAAATTTAAATTTTTAATATTTAAATTTTTAAAATTTAATATTTAAATATTTAATATTTAAAATTTAAATTTTTAATATTTAAAATTTAAATTTTTAATATTCAAATTTTTAAATTTAAAATTAAAATTT
Organism: Aethina tumida; assembly: GCF_024364675.1. Classification (NCBI taxonomy): domain Eukaryota; kingdom Metazoa; phylum Arthropoda; class Insecta; order Coleoptera; family Nitidulidae; genus Aethina; species Aethina tumida. Next base: position 17,769,602 of record NC_065435.1, on the reverse strand, counting down.
ATAATATAAAAAGTTTTAAAATTTAATATTTAAAGTTTTAAACTTTAATATTTAAATTTTTAAACTTTAATATTTAAATTTTTAAAATATAAAATTTAAATTTTCAATATTTAAATTTCTAAAATATAATATTTAAATTTTTAAAATATAAAATTTAACTTTTTAATAATTAAATTTAAAAAATTTAATATTTAAATTTTTAAAATATGAAATTTAAATTTTTAAAATATGAAATTTAAATTTTTAATATTTAAATTTTTAAAATTTAATATTTAAATTTTTAAAATTTAAAATTTAAATTTTTAAAATTTAAAATTTAAATTTTTAAAATTTAATATTTAAATTTTTAATATTTAAAATTTAATTTTTTAAAATTTAATATTTAAATTTTTAAAATATAAAATTTAAATTTTCAATATTTAAATTTTTAAAATATTATATTTAAATTTTTAAATTATAAAATTTAACTTTTTAATAATTAAATTTTTCAAATTTAATATTTAAATTTCTAAAATTTAAAATTTAAATTTTTAGTAATTAAATTTTTAAAATTTAATATTTAAATTTTTAATAATTAAAATTTAATTTTTTAAAATTTAAAATTTAAATTTTTAATATTAAAAATTTAAATTTTTAATATTTAAATTTTTAAAATTTAATATTTAAATTTCTAAAATTTAATATTTAAATTTTTGAAATTTAATAATTAAATTTTTAAAATTTAATATTTAAATTTCTAAAATATAAAATTTAAAATTTTAGTATTTAAATTTTTAAAAATTAATATTTAAATTTTTAAAATTTAAAATTTAAATTTATAATAATTAAATTTTTAAAATTTAATATTTTTATTTTCAAAATTTAAAATTTAAATTTTTAAAATTTAATATTCAAATTTTTAATATTTCAATTTTTAAAATTTAATATTTAAATTTCTAAAATTTAATATTTAAATTTTTGAAATTTAATATTTAAATTTTTAAAATTTAATATTTAAATTTCTAAAATATAAAATTTAAAATTTTAGTATTTAAATTTTTAAAATTTAATATTTAAATTTTTAAAATTTAAAATTTAAATTTATAATAATTAAATTTTTAAAATTTAATATTTTTATTTTCAAAATTTAAAATTTAGATTTTTAAAATTTAATATTCAAATTTTTAATATTTAAATTTTTAAAATTTCATATTTAAATTTCTAAAATTTAATATTTAAATTTTTGAAATTTAATATTTAAATTTTTAAAATTTAATATTTAAATTTCAAAAATATATAATTTAAAATTTTAATATTTAAATTTTTAAAATTTTAATATTTAAATTTTTAAAATTTTATATTTAAATTTTTAATATTTAAAATTTAATTTTTTAAAATTTAATATTTAAATTTTTAATATTAAAAATTTAAATTTTTAATATTAAAAATTTAAATTTTTAATATTTAAATTTTTAAAATTTAATATTTAAATTTCTAAAATTTAATATTTAAATTTTTGAAATTTAATATTTAAATTTTTAAAATTTAATATTTAAATTTCTAAAATATATAATTTAAAAATTTAATATTTAAATTTTTAAAATTTTAATATTTAAATTTTTAAAATTTTATATTTAAATTTTTAATATTTAAAATTTAATTTTTTAAAATTTAATTTTTAAATTTTTAAAATTTAATATTTAAATTTCTAAAATATAAAATTTAAAATTTTAGTATTTAAATTTTTAAAATTTAATATTTAAATTTTTAATATTTAAAATTTAATTTTTTAAAATTTAATATTCAAATTTTTAATATTTAAATATTTAAAATTTAATATTTAAATTTCTAAAATTTAATATTTAAATTTTTAAAATTTTATTCTTTAAAATTTAATATTTAAATTTTTAATATTAAAAATTTAAATTTTTAATATTTAAATTTTTAAAATTTAATATTTAAATTTCTAAAATTTAATATTTAAATTTTTGAAATTTAATATTTAAATTTCTAAAATTTAATATTTAAATTTTTGAAATTTAATATTTAAATTTTTAAAATTTAATATTTAAATTTTTAAAATTTTAATATTTAAATTTTTAATATTTAAATTTTTAAAATTTAATATTTAAATTTCTAAAATTTAATATTTAAATTTTTGAAATTTAATATTTAAATTTTTAAAACTTAATATTTAAATTTCTAAAATATAAAATTTAAAATTTTAGTATTTAAATTTTTAAAATTTAATATTTAAATTTTTAAAATTTAAAGTTTAAATTTATAATAATTAAATTTTTAAAATTTAATATTTTTATTTTCAAAATTTAAAATTTAGATTTTTAAAATTTAATATTCAAATTTTTAATATTTAAATTTTTAAAATTTCATATTTAAATTTCTAAAATTTAATATTTAAATTTTTGAAATTTAATATTTAAATTTTTAAAATTTAATATTTAAATTTCAAAAATATATAATTTAAAATTTTAATATTTAAATTTTTAAAATTTTAATATTTAAATTTTTAAAATTTTATATTTAAATTTTTAATATTTAAAATTTAATTTTTTAAAATTTAATATTTAAATTTTTAATATTAAAAATTTAAATTTTTAATATTTAAATTTTTAAAATTTAATATTTAAATTTCTAAAATTTAATATTTAAATTTTTGAAATTTAATATTTAAATTTTTAAAATTTAATATTTAAATTTCTAAAATATATAATTTAAAAATTTAATATTTAAATTTTTAAAATTTTAATATTTAAATTTTTAAAATTTAATATTTAAATTTTTAAAATTTTATTCTTTAAAATTTAATATTTAAATTTTTAATATTTAAATTTTTAAAATTTAATATTTAAATTTCTAAAATTTAATATTTAAATTTTTGAAATTTAATATTTAAATTTTTAAAATTTAAAATTTAAATTTTTAAAATTTAATATTCAAATTTTTAATATTTAAATTTTTAAAATTTAATATTTAAATTTCTAAAATTTAATATTTAAATTTTTGAAATTTAATATTTAAATTTTTAAAACTTAATATTTAAATTTCTAAAATATAAAATTTAAAATTTTAGTATTTAAATTTTTAAAATTTAATATTTAAATTTTTAAAATTTAAAGTTTAAATTTATAATAATTAAATTTTTAAAATTTAATATTTTTATTTTCAAAATTTAAAATTTAGATTTTTAAAATTTAATATTCAAATTTTTAATATTTAAATTTTTAAAATTTCATATTTAAATTTCTAAAATTTAATATTTAAATTTTTGAAATTTAATATTTAAATTTTTAAAATTTAATATTTAAATTTCAAAAATATATAATTTAAAATTTTAATATTTAAATTTTTAAAATTTTAATATTTAAATTTTTAAAATTTTATATTTAAATTTTTAATATTTAAAATTTAATTTTTTAAAATTTAATATTTAAATTTTTAATATTAAAAATTTAAATTTTTAATATTAAAAATTTAAATTTTTAATATTTAAATTTTTAAAATTTAATATTTAAATTTCTAAAATTTAATATTTAAATTTTTGAAATTTAATATTTAAATTTTTAAAATTTAATATTTAAATTTCTAAAATATATAATTTAAAAATTTAATATTTAAATTTTTAAAATTTTAATATTTAAATTTTTAAAATTTAATATTTAAATTTTTAAAATTTTATTCTTTAAAATTTAATATTTAAATTTTTAATATTTAAATTTTTAAAATTTAATATTTAAATTTCTAAAATTTAATATTTAAATTTTTGAAATTTAATATTTAAATTTTTAAAATTTAAAATTTAAATTTTTAAAATTTAATATTCAAATTTTTAATATTTAAATTTTTAAAATTTAATATTTAAATTTCTAAAATTTAATATTTAAATTTTTGAAATTTAATATTTAAATTTTTAAAACTTAATATTTAAATTTCTAAAATATAAAATTTAAAATTTTAGTATTTAAATTTTTAAAATTTAATATTTAAATTTTTAAAATTTAAAGTTTAAATTTATAATAATTAAATTTTTAAAATTTAATATTTTTATTTTCAAAATTTAAAATTTAGATTTTTAAAATTTAATATTCAAATTTTTAATATTTAAATTTTTAAAATTTCATATTTAAATTTCTAAAATTTAATATTTAAATTTTTGAAATTTAATATTTAAATTTTTAAAATTTAATATTTAAATTTCAAAAATATATAATTTAAAATTTTAATATTTAAATTTTTAAAATTTTAATATTTAAATTTTTAAAATTTTATATTTAAATTTTTAATATTTAAAATTTAATTTTTTAAAATTTAATATTTAAATTTTTAATATTAAAAATTTAAATTTTTAATATTAAAAATTTAAATTTTTAACATTTAAATTTTTAAAATTTAATATTTAAATTTCTAAAATTTAATATTTAAATTTTTGAAATTTAATATTTAAATTTTTAAAATTTAATATTTAAATTTCTAAAATATATAATTTAAAAATTTAATATTTATATTTTTAAAATTTTAATATTTAAATTTTTAAAATTTAATATTTAAATTTTTAAAATTTTATTCTTTAAAATTTAATATTTAAATTTTTAATATTAAAAATTTAAATTTTTAATATTTAAATTTTTAAAATTTAATATTTAAATTTCTAAAATTTAATATTTAAATTTTTGAAATTTAATATTTAAATTTTTAAAATTTAAAATTTAAATTTTTAAAATTTAATATTTAAATTTTTAAAATATAAAATTTAAATTTTCAATATTTATATTTTTAAAAAATAAAATTAAAATTTTTAAAATTTAATATTTAAATTTTTAATATTAATATTTAAATTTTTTTATATTCAAATTTTTAAAATTTAAAATTTAAATTTTTAATATTTAAATTTTTAAAATTTAATATTTAAATTTCTAAAATTTAATACTTAAATTTCTAAAATTTAATATTTAAATTTTTGAAATTTAATATTTAAATTTTTAAAATTTAATATTTAAATTTCTAAAATAATTTAAAATTTTAATATTTATATTTTTAAAATTTTAATATTTAAAATTTTAATATTTAAAATTTAATTTTTTAAAATTTAATATTTAAATTTTTAATATTAAAAATTTAAATTTTTAATATTTAAATTTTTAAAATTTAATATTTAAATACTTAATATTTAAAATTTAAATTTTTAATATTTAAAATTTAAATTTTTAATATTCAAATTTTTAAATTTAAAATTAAAATTTATAATATAAAAAGTTTTAAAATTTAATATTTAAAGTTTTAAACTTTAATATTTAAATTTTTAAACTTTAATATTTAAATTTTTAAAATATAAAATTTAAATTTTCAATATTTAAATTTCTAAAATATAATATTTAAATTTTTAAAATATAAAATTTAACTTTTTAATAATTAAATTTAAAAAATTTAATATTTAAATTTTTAAAATATGAAATTTAAATTTTTAAAATATGAAATTTAAATTTTTAATATTTAAATTTTTAAAATTTAATATTTAAATTTTTAAAATTTAAAATTTAAATTTTTAAAATTTAAAATTTAAATTTTTAAAATTTAATATTTAAATTTTTAATATTTAAAATTTAATTTTTTAAAATTTAATATTTAAATTTTTAAAATATAAAATTTAAATTTTCAATATTTAAATTTTTAAAATATTATATTTAAATTTTTAAATTATAAAATTTAACTTTTTAATAATTAAATTTTTCAAATTTAATATTTAAATTTCTAAAATTTAAAATTTAAATTTTTAGTAATTAAATTTTTAAAATTTAATATTTAAATTTTTAATAATTAAAATTTAATTTTTTAAAATTTAAAATTTAAATTTTTAATATTAAAAATTTAAATTTTTAATATTTAAATTTTTAAAATTTAATATTTAAATTTCTAAAATTTAATATTTAAATTTTTGAAATTTAATAATTAAATTTTTAAAATTTAATATTTAAATTTCTAAAATATAAAATTTAAAATTTTAGTATTTAAATTTTTAAAAATTAATATTTAAATTTTTAAAATTTAAAATTTAAATTTATAATAATTAAATTTTTAAAATTTAATATTTTTATTTTCAAAATTTAAAATTTAAATTTTTAAAATTTAATATTCAAATTTTTAATATTTCAATTTTTAAAATTTAATATTTAAATTTCTAAAATTTAATATTTAAATTTTTGAAATTTAATATTTAAATTTTTAAAATTTAATATTTAAATTTCTAAAATATAAAATTTAAAATTTTAGTATTTAAATTTTTAAAATTTAATATTTAAATTTTTAAAATTTAAAATTTAAATTTATAATAATTAAATTTTTAAAATTTAATATTTTTATTTTCAAAATTTAAAATTTAGATTTTTAAAATTTAATATTCAAATTTTTAATATTTAAATTTTTAAAATTTCATATTTAAATTTCTAAAATTTAATATTTAAATTTTTGAAATTTAATATTTAAATTTTTAAAATTTAATATTTAAATTTCAAAAATATATAATTTAAAATTTTAATATTTAAATTTTTAAAATTTTAATATTTAAATTTTTAAAATTTTATATTTAAATTTTTAATATTTAAAATTTAATTTTTTAAAATTTAATATTTAAATTTTTAATATTAAAAATTTAAATTTTTAATATTAAAAATTTAAATTTTTAATATTTAAATTTTTAAAATTTAATATTTAAATTTCTAAAATTTAATATTTAAATTTTTGAAATTTAATATTTAAATTTTTAAAATTTAATATTTAAATTTCTAAAATATATAATTTAAAAATTTAATATTTAAATTTTTAAAATTTTAATATTTAAATTTTTAAAATTTAATATTTAAATTTTTAAAATTTTATTCTTTAAAATTTAATATTTAAATTTTTAATATTTAAATTTTTAAAATTTAATATTTAAATTTCTAAAATTTAATATTTAAATTTTTGAAATTTAATATTTAAATTTTTAAAATTTAAAATTTAAATTTTTAAAATTTAATATTCAAATTTTTAATATTTAAATTTTTAAAATTTAATATTTAAATTTCTAAAATTTAATATTTAAATTTTTGAAATTTAATATTTAAATTTTTAAAACTTAATATTTAAATTTCTAAAATATAAAATTTAAAATTTTAGTATTTAAATTTTTAAAATTTAATATTTAAATTTTTAAAATTTAAAGTTTAAATTTATAATAATTAAATTTTTAAAATTTAATATTTTTATTTTCAAAATTTAAAATTTAGATTTTTAAAATTTAATATTCAAATTTTTAATATTTAAATTTTTAAAATTTCATATTTAAATTTCTAAAATTTAATATTTAAATTTTTGAAATTTAATATTTAAATTTTTAAAATTTAATATTTAAATTTCAAAAATATATAATTTAAAATTTTAATATTTAAATTTTTAAAATTTTAATATTTAAATTTTTAAAATTTTATATTTAAATTTTTAATATTTAAAATTTAATTTTTTAAAATTTAATATTTAAATTTTTAATATTAAAAATTTAAATTTTTAATATTAAAAATTTAAATTTTTAATATTTAAATTTTTAAAATTTAATATTTAAATTTCTAAAATTTAATATTTAAATTTTTGAAATTTAATATTTAAATTTTTAAAATTTAATATTTAAATTTCTAAAATATATAATTTAAAAATTTAATATTTAAATTTTTAAAATTTTAATATTTAAATTTTTAAAATTTAATATTTAAATTTTTAAAATTTTATTCTTTAAAATTTAATATTTAAATTTTTAATATTAAAAATTTAAATTTTTAATATTTAAATTTTTAAAATTTAATATTTAAATTTCTAAAATTTAATATTTAAATTTTTGAAATTTAATATTTAAATTTTTAAAATTTAAAATTTAAATTTTTAAAATTTAATATTTAAATTTTTAAAATATAAAATTTAAATTTTCAATATTTATATTTTTAAAAAATAAAATTAAAATTTTTAAAATTTAATATTTAAATTTTTAATATTAATATTTAAATTTTTTTATATTCAAATTTTTAAAATTTAAAATTTAAATTTTTAATATTTAAATTTTTAAAATTTAATATTTAAATTTCTAAAATTTAATACTTAAATTTCTAAAATTTAATATTTAAATTTTTGAAATTTAATATTTAAATTTTTAAAATTTAATATTTAAATTTCTAAAATAATTTAAAATTTTAATATTTATATTTTTAAAATTTTAATATTTAAAATTTTAATATTTAAAATTTAATTTTTTAAAATTTAATATTTAAATTTCTAATATTAAAAATTTAAATTTTTAATATTTAAATTTTTAAAATTTAATATTTAAATATTTAATATTTAAAATTTAAATTTTTAATATTTAGAATTTAAATTTTTAATATTCAAATTTTTAAATTTAAAATTAAAATTTATAATATAAAAAGTTTTAAAATTTAATATTTAAAGTTTTAAACTTTAATATTTAAATTTTTAAACTTTAATATTTAAATTTTTAAAATATAAAATTTAAATTTTTAAAATATGAAATTTAAATTTTTAATATTTAAATTTTTAAAATTTAATATTTAAATTTCTAAAATTTAATACTTAAATTTCTAAAATATAATATTTAAATTTTTAAAATATAAAATTTAACTTTTTAATAATTAAATTTAAAAAATTTAATATTTAAATTTTTAAAATATGAAATTTAAATTTTTAAAATATGAAATTTAAATTTTTAATATTTAAATTTTTAAAATTTAATATTTAAATTTTTAAAATTTAAAATTTAAATTTTTAAAATTTAAAATTTAAATTTTTAAAATTTAATATTTAAATTTTTAATATTTAAAATTTAATTTTTTAAAATTTAATATTTAAATTTTTAAAATATAAAATTTAAATTTTCAATATTTAAATTTTTAAAATATTATATTTAAATTTTTAAATTATAAAATTTAACTTTTTAATAATTAAATTTTTCAAATTTAATATTTAAATTTCTAAAATTTAAAATTTAAATTTTTAGTAATTAAATTTTTAAAATTTAATATTTAAATTTTTAATAATTAAAATTTAATTTTTTAAAATTTAAAATTTAAATTTTTAATATTAAAAATTTAAATTTTTAATATTTAAATTTTTAAAATTTAATATTTAAATTTCTAAAATTTAATATTTAAATTTTTGAAATTTAATAATTAAATTTTTAAAATTTAATATTTAAATTTCTAAAATATAAAATTTAAAATTTTAGTATTTAAATTTTTAAAAATTAATATTTAAATTTTTAAAATTTAAAATTTAAATTTATAATAATTAAATTTTTAAAATTTAATATTTTTATTTTCAAAATTTAAAATTTAAATTTTTAAAATTTAATATTCAAATTTTTAATATTTCAATTTTTAAAATTTAATATTTAAATTTCTAAAATTTAATATTTAAATTTTTGAAATTTAATATTTAAATTTTTAAAATTTAATATTTAAATTTCTAAAATATAAAATTTAAAATTTTAGTATTTAAATTTTTAAAATTTAATATTTAAATTTTTAAAATTTAAAATTTAAATTTATAATAATTAAATTTTTAAAATTTAATATTTTTATTTTCAAAATTTAAAATTTAAATTTTTAAAATTTAATATTCAAATTTTTAAAATTTAATATTTAAATTTCTAAAATTTAATATTTAAATTTTTGAAATTTAATATTTAAATTTTTAAAATTTAATATTTAAATTTTTAATATTAAAAATTTAAATTTTTAATATTTAAATTTTTAAAATTTAATATTTAAATTTCTAAACTTTAATATTTAAAGTTTTAAACTTTAATATTTAAATTTTTAAACTTTAATATTTAAATTTTTAAAATATAAAATTTAAATTTTCAATATTTAGATTTCTAAAATATAATATTTAAATTTTTAAAATATAAAATTTAACTTTTTAATAATTAAATTAAAAAAATTTAATATCTAAATTTTTAAAATATGAAATTTAAATTTTTAAAATATGAAATTTAAATATTAAATTTTAGAAATTTAAATATTAAATTTCAAAAATTTAAATATTAAATTTTAAAAATTTAAATACTAAAATTTTAAATTTTATATTTTAGAAATTTAAATATTAAATTTTAAAAATTTAAATATTAAATTTCAAAAATTTAAATATTAAATTTTAGAAATTTAAATATTAAATTTTAAAAATTGAAATATTAAAAATTTGAATATTAAATTTTAAAAATTTAAATTTTAAATTTTGAAAATAAAAATATTAAATTTTAAAAATTTAATTATTATAAATTTAAATTTTAAATTTTAAAAATTTAAATATTAATTTTTAAAAATTTAAATACTAAAATTTTAAATTTTATATTTTAGAAATTTAAATATTAAATTTTAAAAATTTAATTATTAAATTTCAAAAATTTAAATATTAAATTTTAGAAATTTAAATATTAAATTTTAAAAATTTAAATATTAAAAATTTAAATTTTTAATATTAAAAATTTAAATTTTAAATTTTAAAAAATTAAATTTTAATTATTAAAAATTTAAATATTAAATTTTAAAAATTTAATTACTAAAAATTTAAATTTTAAATTTTAGAAATTTAAATATTAAATTTGAAAAATTTAATTATTAAAAAGTTAAATTTTATAATTTAAAAATTTAAATATAATATTTTAAAAATTTAAATATTGAAAATTTAAATTTTATATTTTAAAAATTTAAATATTAAATTTTAAAAAATTAAATTTTAAATATTAAAAATTTAAATATTAAATTTTAAAAATTTAAATTTTAAATTTTAAAAATTTAAATATTAAATTTTAAAAATTTAAATATTAAAAATTTAAATTTCATATTTTAAAAATTTAAATTTCATATTTTAAAAATTTAAATATTAAATTTTTTAAATTTAATTATTAAAAAGTTAAATTTTATATTTTAAAAATTTAAATATTATATTTTAGAAATTTAAATATTGAAAATTTAAATTTTATATTTTAAAAATTTAAATATTAAAGTTTAAAAATTTAAATATTAAAGTTTAAAACTTTAAATATTAAATTTTAAAACTTTATATATTAAAAATTTTAATTTTAAATTTAAAAATTTGAATATTAAAAATTTAAATTTTAAATATTAAAAATTTAAATTTTAAATTTTTTAATATTTAAATATTAAATTTTAAAAATTTAAATATTAAAAATTTAAATTTTTAATATTAAAAATTTAAATATTAAATTTTAAAAAATTAAATTTTAAATATTAAAAATTTAAATATTAAAATTTTAAAAATATAAATATTAAAATTTTAAATTATTTTAGAAATTTAAATATTAAATTTTAAAAATTTAAATATTAAATTTCAAAAATTTAAATATTAAATTTTAGAAATTTAAGTATTAAATTTTAGAAATTTAAATATTAAATTTTAAAAATTTAAATATTAAAAATTTAAATTTTAAATTTTAAAAATTTGAATATAAAAAAATTTAAATATTAATATTAAAAATTTAAATATTAAATTTTAAAAATTTTAATTTTATTTTTTAAAAATATAAATATTGAAAATTTAAATTTTATATTTTAAAAATTTAAATATTAAATTTTAAAAATTTAAATTTTAAATTTTAAAAATTTAAATATTAAATTTCAAAAATTTAAATATTAAATTTTAGAAATTTAAATATTAAATTTTAGAAATTTAAATATTAAATTTTAAAAATTTAAATATTAAAAATTTAAATTTTTAATATTAAAAATTTAAATATTAAATTTTAAAGAATAAAATTTTAAAAATTTAATTATTAAATTTTAAAAATTTAAATATTAAAATTTTAAAAATTTAAATATTAAATTTTTAAATTATATATTTTAGAAATTTAAATATTAAATTTTAAAAATTTAAATATTAAATTTCAAAAATTTAAATATTAAATTTTAGAAATTTAAATATTAAATTTTAAAAATTTAAATATTAAAAATTTAAATTTTTAATATTAAAAATTTAAATTTTTAATATTAAAAATTTAAATATTAAATTTTAAAAAATTACATTTTAAATATTAAAAATTTAAATATAAAATTTTAAAAATTTAAATATTAAAATTTTAAAAATTTAAATATTAAAATTTTAAATTATATATTTTAGAAATTTAAATATTAAATTTTAAAAATTTAAATATTAAAAATTTGAATATTAAATTTTAAAAATCTAAATTTTAAATTTTGAAAATAAAAATATTAAATTTTAAAAATTTAATTATTATAAATTTAAATTTTAAATTTTAAAAATTTAAATATTAAATTTTAAAAATTTAAATACTAAAATTTTAAATTTTATATTTTAGAAATTTAAATATTAAGTTTTAAAAATTTAAATATTAAATTTCAAAAATTTAAATATTAAATTTTAGAAATTTAAATATTAAATTTTAAAAATTTAAATATTAAAAATTTGAATATTAAATTTTAAAAATTTAAATTTTAAATTTTGAAAATAAAAATATTAAATTTTAAACATTTAATTATTATAAATTTAAATTTTAAATTTTAAAAATTTAAATATTAAATTTTAAAAATTTAAATACTAAAATTTTAAATTTTATATTTTAGAAATTTAAATATTAAATTTTAAAAATTTAAATATTAAATTTCAAAAATTTAAATATTAAATTTTAGAAATTTAAATATTAAATTTAAAAAATTTAAATATTAAAAATTTAAATTTTAAATTTTAGAAATTAAAATATTAAATTTGAAAAATTTAATTATTTAAAAGTTAAATTTTATAATTTAAAAATTTAAATATAATATTTTAAAAATTTAAATATTGAAAATTTAAATTTTATATTTTAAAAATTTAAATATTAAATTTTAAAAAATTAAATTTTAAATATTAAAAATTTAAATATTAAATTTTAAAAATTTAAATTTTAAATTTTAAAAATTTAAATATTAAATTTTTTAAATTTAATTATTAAAAAGTTAAATTTTATATTTTAAAAATTTAAATATTATATTTTAGAAATTTAAATATTGAAAATTTAAATTTTATATTTTAAAAATATAAATATTAAAGTTTAAAAATTTAAATATTAAAGTTTAAAACTTTAAATATTAAATTTTAAAACTTTATATATTAAAAATTTTAATTTTAAATTTAAAAATTTGAATATTAAAAATTTAAATTTTAAATATTAAAAATTTAAATTTTAAATATTAAAAATTTAAATATTAAATTATAGAAATTTAAATATTAAATTTTAAAAATTTAAATATTAAAAATTTAAATTTTTAATATTAAAAATTTAAATATTAAATTTTAAAAAATTAAATTTTAAATATTAAAAATTTAAATATTAAAATTTTAAAAATTTAAATATTAAAATTTTAAATTATTTTAGAAATTTAAATTTTAAATTTTAAAAATTTAAATATTAAATTTCAAAAATTTAAATATTAAATTTTAGAAATTTAAGTATTAAATTTTAGAAATTTAAATATTAAATTTTAAAAATTTAAATATTAAAAATTTAAATTTTAAATTTTAAAAATTTGAATATAAAAAAATTTAAATATTAATATTAAAAATTTAAATATTAAATTTTAAAAATTTTAATTTTATTTTTTAAAAATATAAATATTGAAAATTTAAATTTTATATTTTAAAAATTTTAATTTTAAATTTTAAAAATTTAAATATTAAATTTCAAAAATTTAAATATTAAATTTTAGAAATTTAAATATTAAATTTTAAAAATTTAAATATTAAATATTTAAATTTTTAATAATAAAAATTTAAATATTAAATTTTAAAAATTTAAATACTAAAATTTTAAATTTTATATTTTAGAAATTTAAATATTAAATTTTAAAAATTTAAATACTAAAATTTTAAATTTTATATTTTAGAAATTTAAATATTAAATTTTAAAAATTTAAATATTAAATTTCAAAAATTTAAATATTAAATTTTAGAAATTTAAATATTAAATTTTAAAAATTTAAATATTAAAAATTTGAATATTAAATTTTAAAAATTTAAATTTTAAATTTTGAAAATAAAAATATTAAATTTTAAAAATTTAATTATTATAAATTTAAATTTTAAATTTTAAAAATTTAAATATTAAATTTTAAAAATTTAAATACTAAAATTTTAAATTTTATATTTTAGAAATTTAAATATTAAATTTTAAAAATTTAAAAATTAAATTTCAAAAATTTAAATATTAAATTTAAAAATTTAAATATAATATTTTAAAAATTTAAATATTGAAAATTTAAATTTTATATTTTAAAAATTTAAATATTAAATTTTAAAAAATTAAATTTTAAATATTAAAAATTTAAATATTAAATTTCAAAAATTTAAATTTTAAATTTTAAAAATTTAAATTTTAAATTTTAAAAATTTAAATATTAAATTTTAAAAATTTAAATATTAAACATTAACATTTTAAATTTTAGAAATTTAAATATTAAATTTTAAAAATTTAAATATTAAATTTCAAAAATTTAAATATTAAATTTAAAAATTTAAATATTAAATTTTAAAAATTTAAATATTAAAAATTTAAATTTTAAATTTTAAAAATTTAAATTTTAAATTTTATAAATTTAAATATTAAACTTTAAATATTTAAATATTAAATTTAAAAAATTTAAATATTAAAAATTTAAATTTCATATTTTAAAAATTTAAATATTAAATTTTTAAAATTTAATTATTAAAAAGTTAAATTTTATAATTTAAAAATTTAAATATAATATTTTAAAAATTTAAATATTGAAAATTTAAATTTTATATTTTAAAAATTTAAATATTAAAGTTTAAAAATTTTATATATTAAAAATTTTAATTTTAAATTTAAAAAATTTGAATATTAAAAATTTAAATTTTAAACATTAAAAATTTAAATATTAAATTTTAGAAATTTAAATATTAAATTTTAAAAATTTAAATATTAAAAATTTAAATTTTTAATATTAAAAATTTAAATATTAAATTTTAAAATATTAAATTTTAAATATTAAATTTAAATTTTATATTTTAAAAATTTAAATATTATATTTTAGAAATTTAAATTTTATATTTTAAAAATTTAAATATTAAAGTTTAAAAATTTAAATATTAAAGTTTAAAACTTTAAATATTAAATTTTAAAACTTTATATATTAAAAATTTTAATTTTAAATTTAAAAATTTGAATATTAAAAATTTAAATATTAATATTAAAAATTTAAATATTAAATTTTAAAAATTTTAATTTTATATTTTAAAAATATAAATATTGAAAATTTAAATTTTATATTTTAAAAATTTAAATATTAAAAATTTAAATTTTTAATATTAAAAATTTAAATATTAAATTTTAAAAAATTAAATTTTAAATATTAAAAATTTAAATATTAAATTTTAAAAATTTAAATATTAAAATTTTAAAAATTTAAATATTAAAATTTTAAATTATATATTTTAGAAATTTAAATATTAAATTTTAAAAATTTAAATATTAAATTTCAAAAATTTAAATATTAAATTTTAGAAATTTAAATATTAAATTTTAAAAATTTAAATATTAAAAATTTGAATAATAAATTTTAAAAATTTAAATTTTAAATTTTGAAAATAAAAATATTAAATTTTAAAAATTTAATTATTATAAATTTAAATTTTAAATTTTAAAAATTTAAATTTTAAATTTTAAAAATTTAAATACTAAAATTTTAAATTTTATATTTTAGAAATTTAAATTTTAAATTTTAAAAATTTAAATATTAAAAATTTAAATTTTTAATATTAAAAATTTAAATTTTAAATTTTAAAAAATTAAATTTTAAATATTAAAAATTTAAATATTAAATTTTAAAAATTTAAATTTTAAATTTTAAAAATTTAAATATTAAATTTTAGAAATTTACATATTAAATTTTAAAAATTTAAATATTAAAAATTTAAATTTTTAGTATTTAAAATTTAAATATTAAATTTTAAAATATTAAATTTTAAATATTAAAAATTTAAATATTAAATTTTAAAAATTTAAATATTAAAATTTAAAAATTTAAATATTAAAATTTTAAATTTTATATTTTAGAAATTTAAATATTAAATTTTAAAAATTTAAATATTAAATTTCAAAAATTTAAATATTAAATTTTTGAAATTTAAATATTAAATATTAAAAATTTAAATTTCATATTTTAAAAATTTAAATATTAAATTTTAGAAATTGAAATATTAAAAATTTAAATTTTGTATTTTAAAAATTTTAATTTTATATTTTAAAAATTTAAATATTAAATTTTAAAAATTTAAATTTTAAATTTTGAAAATATAAATATTAAATTTTAAAAATATAATTATTATAAATTTAAATTTTAAATTTTAAAAATTTAAATTTAAAATTTTAAAAATTTAAATATTAAAAATCAAAATTTTAAATTTGAAAATTTAAATATTAAATTTTAAAAATTTAATTACTAAAAATTTAAATTTTAAATTTTAGAAATTTAAATATTAAACATTAAATATTTAATTATTAAATTTGAAAAATTTAAATATTAAAAATTTAAATTTCATATTTTAAAAATTTAAATATTAAATTTTTTAAATTTAATTTTTAAAAAGTTAAATTTTATATTTTAAAAATTTAAATATTATATTTTAGAAATTTAAATATTGAAAATTTAAATTTTATATTTTAAAAATTTAAATATTAAAGTTTAAAAATTTAAATATTAAAGTTTAAAACATTAAATATTAAATTTTAAAACTTTATATATTAAAAATTTTAATTTTAAATTTAAAAATGTGAATATTAAAAATATAAATTTTAAATATTAAAAATTTAAATATTAAAAATTTAAATTTTTAATATTAAAAATTTAAATATTAAATTTTAAAAAATTAAATTTTAAATTTTAAAAATTTAAATATTAATTTTTAAAAATTTAAATACTAAAATTTTAAATTTTATATTTTAGAAATTTAAATATTAAATTTTAAAAATTTAAATATTAAATTTCAAAAATTTAAATATTAAATTTTAGAAATTTAAATATTAAATTTTAAAAATTTAAATATTAAAAATTTAAATTTTTAACATTAAAAATTTAAATTTTAAATTTTAAAAAATTAAATTTTAATTATTAAAAATTTAAATATTAAATTTTAAATATTATAAATTAAAATTTTAAATTTTGAAAATTTAAATATTAAATTTTAAAAATTTAATTACTAAAAATTTAAATTTTAAATTTTTGAAATTTAAATATTAAATTTTAAAAATTTAAATATTAAAAATTTAAATTTTTAATATAAAAAATATTGAATATTAAAAATTTAAATATTAATATTAAAAATTTAAATATTAAATTTTAAAAATTTTAATTTTATATTTTAAAAATTTAAATATTAAAATTTTAAAAATTTAAATTTTAAAATTTTAAATTTTATATTTTAGAAATTTAAATATTAAATTTTAAACATTTAAATACTAAATTTCAAAAATTTAAATATTAAATTTTAGAAATTTAAATATTAAATATTAAAAATTTAAATATTAAAAATATAAATTTTAAATTTTAAAAATTTGAATGTTAAAAAATTAAATATTAATATTAAATATTTAAATATTAAATTTTAAAAATTTTAATTTTATATTTTAAAAATTTAAATATTAGATTTTAAAAATTTAAATAATAAATTTTGAAAATTTAAATATTAAATTTTAAAAAATTAAATTTTAAATATTAAAAATAAAAATATTAAATTTTAGAAATTTAAATATTAAATTTTAAAACTTTAAATATTAAAAATTTAAATTTTTAATATTAAAAATTTAAATATTAAATTTTAAAAAATTAAATTTTAAATATTAAAAATTTAAATATTAAATTTTAAAAATTTAAATATTAAAATTTTAAAAATTTAAATATTAAAATTTTAAAAATTTAAATATTAAAATTTTAAATTTTATATTTTAGAAATTTAAATATTAAATTTTAAATATTTAAATATTAAATTTCAAAAATTTAAATATTAAATTTTAGAAATTTAAATATTAAATTTTAAAAATTTAAATATTAAAAATTTAAATTTTTAATATTAAAAATTTAAATATTAAATTTTAAAAAATTAAATTTTAAATATTAAAAATTTAAATATTAAATTTTAAAAATTTAAATATTAAAATTTTAAAAATTTAAATATTAAAATTTTAAAAATTTAAATATTAAAATTTTAAATTTTATATTTTTGAAATTTAAATATTAAATTTTATAAATTTATATATTAAAAATTTAAATATTAAATTTTAAAAATTTAAATTTTAAATTTTAAAAATTTAAATATTAGATTTTAAAAATTTAAATATTAAAAATTAAAATTTTAAATTTTGAAAATTTAAATCTTAAATTTTAAAAATTTAATTACTAAAAATTTAAATTTTAAATTTTAGAAATTTAAATATTAAATTTTAAAAATTTAAATATTAAAAATTTAAATTTTTAATATTAAAAATTTGAATATTAAAAATTTAAATATTAATATTAAAAATTTAAATATTAAATTTTAAAAATTTTAATTTTATATTTTAAAAATTTAAATATTAAAATTTTAAAAATTTAAATTTTAAAATTTTAAATTTTATATTTTAGAAATTTAAATATTAAATTTTAAACATTTAAATACTAAATTTCAAAAATTTTAAAAATTTAAATATTAGATTTTAAAAATTTAAATATTAAAAATTAAAATTTTAAATTTTGAAAATTTAAATCTTAAATTTTAAAAATTTAATTACTAAAAATTTAAATTTTAAATTTTAGAAATTTAAATATTAAATTTTAAAAATTTAAATATTAAAAATTTAAATTTTTAATATTAAAAATTTGAATATTAAAAAATTAAATATTAATATTAAATATTTAAATATTAAATTTTAAAAATTTTAATTTTATATTTTAAAAATTTAAATATTAGATTTTAAAAATTTAAATTATAAATTTTGAAAATTTAAATATTAAATTTTAAAAAATTAAATTTTAAATATTAAAAATTTAAATATTAAATTTTAGAAATTTAAATATTAAATTTTAAAAATTTAAATATTAAAAATTTAAATTTTTAATATTAAAAATTTAAATATTAAATTTTAAAAAATTAAATTTTAAATTTTGAAAATAAAAATATTAAATTTTAAAAATTTAATTATTATAAATTTAAATTTTAAATTTTAAAAATTTAAATATTAAATTTTAAAAATTTAAATACTAAAATTTTAAATTATATATTTTAGAAATTTAAATATTAAATTTTAAAAATTTAAATATTAAAAATTTGAATATTAAATTTTAAAAATCTAAATTTTAAATTTTGAAAATAAAAATATTAAATTTTAAAAATTTAATTATTATAAATTTAAATTTTAAATTTTAAAAATTTAAATATTAAATTTTAGAAATTTAAATACTAAAATTTTAAATTTTATATTTTAGAAATTTAAATATTAAGTTTTAAAAATTTAAATATTAAATTTCAAAAATTTAAATATTAAATTTTAGAAATTTAAATATTAAATTTTAAAAATTTAAATATTAAAAATTTGAATATTAAATTTTAAAAATTTATATTTTAAATTTTGAAAATAAAAATATTAAATTTTAAAAATTTAATTATTATAAATTTAAATTTTAAATTTTAAAAATTTAAATATTAAATTTTAAAAATTTAAATACTAAAATTTTAAATTTTATATTTTAGAAATTTAAATATTAAATTTTAAAAATTTAAATATTAAATTTCAAAAATTTAAATATTAAATTTTAGAAATTTAAATATTAAATTTAAAAAATTTAAATATTAAAAATTTAAATTTTAAATTTTAGAAATTTAAATATTAAATTTGAAAAATTTAATTATTAAAAAGTTAAATTTTATAATTTAAAAATTTAAATATAATATTTTAAAAATTTAAATATTGAAAATTTAAATTTTATATTTTAAAAATTTAAATATTAAATTTTAAAAAATTAAATTTTAAATATTAAAAATTTAAATATTAAATTTTAAAAATTTAAATTTTAAATTTTAAAAATTTAAATTTTAAATTTTAAAAATTTAAATATTAAATTTTAAAAATTTAAATATTAAAAATTTAAATTTCATATTTTAAAAATTTAAATTTCATATTTTAAAAATTTAAATATTAAATTTTTTAAATTTAATTATTAAAAAGTTAAATTTTATATTTTAAAAATTTAAATATTATATTTTAGAAATTTAAATATTGAAAATTTAAATTTTATATTTTAAAAATATAAATATTAAAGTTTAAAAATTTAAATATTAAAGTTTAAAACTTTAAATATTAAATTTTAAAACTTTATATATTAAAAATTTTAATTTTAAATTTAAAAATTTGAATATTAAAAATTTAAATTTTAAATATTAAAAATTTAAATTTTAAATATTAAAAATTTAAATATTAAATTATAGAAATTTAAATATTAAATTTTAAAAATTTAAATATTAAAAATTTAAATTTTTAATATTAAAAATTTAAATATTAAATTTTAAAAAATTAAATTTTAAATATTAAAAATTTAAATATTAAAATTTTAAAAATTTAAATATTAAAATTTTAAATTATTTTAGAAATTTAAATTTTAAATTTTAAAAATTTAAATATTAAATTTCAAAAATTTAAATATTAAATTTTAGAAATTTAAGTATTAAATTTTAGAAATTTAAATATTAAATTTTAAAAATTTAAATATTAAAAATTTAAATTTTAAATTTTAAAAATTTGAATATAAAAAAATTTAAATATTAATATTAAAAATTTAAATATTAAATTTTAAAAATTTTAATTTTATTTTTTAAAAATATAAATATTGAAAATTTAAATTTTATATTTTAAAAATTTAAATATTAAATTTTAAAAATTTAAATTTTTAATTTTAAAAATTTAAATATTAAATTTCAAAAATTTAAATATTAAATTTTAGAAATTTAAATATTAAATTTTAAAAATTTAAATATTAAATATTTAAATTTTTAATAATAAAAATTTAAATATTAAATTTTAAAGAATAAAATTTTAAAAATTTAAATATTAAATTTTAAAAATTTAAATATTAAAATTTTAAAAATTTAAATATTAAATTTTTAAATTATATATTTTAGAAATTTAAATATTAAATTTCAAAAATTTAAATATTAAATTTTAGAAATTTAAATATGAAATTTTAAAAATTTAAATATTAAAAATTTGAATATTAAATTTTAAAAATCTAAATTTTAAATTTTGAAAATAAAAATATTATATTTTAAAAATTTAATTATTATAAATTTAAATTTTAAATTTTAAAAATTTAAATATTAAATTTTAAAAATTTAAATACTAAAATTTTAAATTTTATATTTTAGAAATTTAAATATTAAATTTTAAAAATTTAAATATTAAATTTCAAAAATTTAAATATTAAATTTTAGAAATTTAAATATTAAATTTTAAAAATTTAAATATTAAAAATTTGAATATTAAATTTTAAAAATTTAAATTTTAAATTTTGAAAATAAAAATATTAAATTTTAAAAATTTAATTATTATAAATTTAAATTTTAAAAATTTAAATATTAAATTTTAAAAATTTAAATACTAAAATTTTAAATTTTATATTTTAGAAATTTAAATATTAAATTTTAAAAATTTAAAAATTAAATTTCAAAAATTTAAATATTAAATTTAAAAATTTAAATATAATATTTTAAAAATTTAAATATTGAAAATTTAAATTTTATATTTTAAAAATTTAAATTTTAAATTTTAAAAATTTAAATATTAAATTTTAAAAATTTAAATATTAAACATTAACATTTTAAATTTTAGAAATTTAAATATTAAATTTTAAAAATTTAAATATTAAATTTCAAAAATTTAAATATTAAATTTAAAAATTTAAATATTAAATTTTAAAAATTTAAATATTAAAAATTTAAATTTTAAATTTTAAAAATTTAAATTTTAAATTTTATAAATTTAAATATTAAACTTTAAATATTTAAATATTAAATTTAAAAAATTTAAATATTAAAAATTTAAATTTCATATTTTAAAAATTTAAATATTAAATTTTTAAAATTTAATTATTAAAAAGTTAAATTTTATAATTTAAAAATTTAAATATAATATTTTAAAAATTTAAATATTGAAAATTTAAATTTTATATTTTAAAAATTTAAATATTAAAGTTTAAAAATTTTATATATTAAAAATTTTAATTTTAAATTTAAAAAATTTGAATATTAAAAATTTAAATTTTAAACATTAAAAATTTAAATATTAAATTTTAGAAATTTAAATTTTAAATTTTAAAAATTTAAATATTAAATTTCAAAAATTTAAATATTAAATTTTAGAAATTTAAGTATTAAATTTTAGAAATTTAAATATTAAATTTTAAAAATTTAAATATTAAAAATTTAAATTTTAAATTTTAAAAATTTGAATATAAAAAAATTTAAATATTAATATTAAAAATTTAAATATTAAATTTTAAAAATTTTAATTTTATTTTTTAAAAATATAAATATTGAAAATTTAAATTTTATATTTTAAAAATTTAAATATTAAATTTTAAAAATTTAAATTTTACATTTTAAAAATTTAAATATTAAATTTCAAAAATTTAAATATTAAATTTTAGAAATTTAAATATTAAATTTTAAAAATTTAAATATTAAATATTTAAATTTTTAATAATAAAAATTTAAATATTAAATTTTAAAGAATAAAATTTTAAAAATTTAAATATTAAATTTTAAAAATTTAAATATTAAAATTTTAAAAATTTAAATATTAAATTTTTAAATTATATATTTTAGAAATTTAAATATTAAATTTCAAAAATTTAAATATTAAATTTTAGAAATTTAAATATGAAATTTTAAAAATTTAAATATTAAAAATTTGAATATTAAATTTTAAAAATCTAAATTTTAAATTTTGAAAATAAAAATATTATATTTTAAAAATTTAATTATTATAAATTTAAATTTTAAATTTTAAAAATTTAAATATTAAATTTTAAAAATTTAAATACTAAAATTTTAAATTTTATATTTTAGAAATTTAAATATTAAATTTTAAAAATTTAAATATTAAATTTCAAAAATTTAAATATTAAATTTTAGAAATTTAAATCTTAAATTTTAAAAATTTAAATATTAAAAATTTGAATATTAAATTTTAAAAATTTAAATTTTAAATTTTGAAAATAAAAATATTAAATTTTAAAAATTTAATTATTATAAATTTAAATTTTAAATTTTAAAAATTTAAATATAAAATTTTAAAAATTTAAATACTAAAATTTTAAATTTTATATTTTAGAAATTTAAATATTAAATTTTAAAAATTTAAAAATTAAATTTCAAAAATTTAAATATTAAATTTAAAAATTTAAATATAATATTTTAAAAATTTAAATATTGAAAATTTAAATTTTATATTTTAAAAATTTAAATTTTAAATTTTAAAAATTTAAATATTAAATATTAAAAATTTAAATATTAAACATTAACATTTTAAATTTTAGAAATTTAAATATTAAATTTTAAAAATTTAAATATTAAATTTCAAAAATTTAAATATTAAATTTAAAAATTTAAATATTAAATTTTAAAAATTTAAATATTAAAAATTTAAATTTTAAATTTTAAAAATTTAAATTTTAAATTTTATAAATTTAAATATTAAACTTTAAATATTTAAATATTAAATTTAAAAAATTTAAATATTAAAAATTTAATTATTAAAAAGTTAAATTTTATAATTTAAAAATTTAAATATAATATTTTAAAAATTTAAATATTGAAAATTTAAATTTTATATTTTAAAAATTTAAATATTAATATTTAAAAATTTTATATATTAAAAATTTTAATTTTAAATTTAAAAAATTTGAATATTAAAAATTTAAATTTTAAACATTAAAAATTTAAATATTAAATTTTAGAAATTTAAATTTTAAATTTTAAAAATTTAAATATTAAATTTCAAAAATTTAAATATTAAATTTTAGAAATTTAAGTATTAAATTTTAGAAATTTAAATATTAAATTTTAAAAATTTAAATATTAAAAATTTAAATTTTAAATTTTAAAAATTTGAATATAAAAAAAATTTAAATATTAATATTAAAAATTTAAATATTAAATTTTAAAAATTTTAATTTTATTTTTTAAAAATATAAATATTGAAAATTTAAATTTTATATTTTAAAAATTTAAATATTAAATTTTAAAAATTTAAATTTTAAATTTTAAAAATTTAAATATTAAATTTCAAAAATTTAAATATTAAATTTTAGAAATTTAAATATTAAATTTTAAAAATTTAAATATTAAATATTTAAATTTTTAATAATAAAAATTTAAATATTAAATTTTAAAGAATAAAATTTTAAAAATTTAAATATTAAATTTTAAAAATTTAAATATTAAAATTTTAAAAATTTAAATATTAAATTTTTAAATTATATATTTTAGAAATTTAAATATTAAATTTCAAAAATTTAAATATTAAATTTTAGAAATTTAAATATGAAATTTTAAAAATTTAAATATTAAAAATTTGAATATTAAATTTTAAAAATCTAAATTTTAAATTTTGAAAATAAAAATATTATATTTTAAAAATTTAATTATTATAAATTTAAATTTTAAATTTTAAAAATTTAAGTATTAAATTTTAAAAATTTAAATACTAAAATTTTAAATTTTATATTTTAGAAATTTAAATATTAAATTTTAAAAATTTAAATATTAAATTTCAAAAATTTAAATATTAAATTTCAAAAATTTAAATATTAAATTTTAGAAATTTAAATATTAAATTTTAAAAATTTAAATATTAAAAATTTGAATATTAAATTTTAAAAATTTAAATTTTAAATTTTGAAAATAAAAATATTAAATTTTAAAAATTTAATTATTATAAATTTAAATTTTAAATTTTAAAAATTTAAATATTAAATTTTAAAAATTTAAATACTAAAATTTTAAATTTTATATTTTAGAAATTTAAATATTAAATTTTAAAAATTTAAATATTAAATTTCAAAAATTTAAATATTAAATTTAAAAATTTAAATATAATATTTTAAAAATTTAAATATTGAAAATTTAAATTTCATATTTTAAATATTTAAATATTAAATTTTAAAAATTTAAATATTAAATTTTAAAAATTTAAATATTAAAAATTTAAATTTTTAATATTAAAAATTTAAATATTAAATTTTAGAAATTTAAATATGAAATTTTAAAAATTTAAATATTAAAAATTTGAATATTAAATTTTAAAAATCTAAATTTTAAATTTTGAAAATAAAAATATTATATTTTAAAAATTTAATTATTATAAATTTAAATTTTAAATTTTAAAAATTTAAATATTAAATTTTAAAAATTTAAATACTAAAATTTTAAATTTTATATTTTAGAAATTTAAATATTAAATTTTAAAAATTTAAATATTAAATTTCAAAAATTTAAATATTAAATTTTAGAAATTTAAATATTAAATTTTAAAAATTTAAATATTAAAAATTTGAATATTAAATTTTAAAAATTTAAATTTTAAATTTTGAAAATAAAAATATTAAATTTTAAAAATTTAATTATTATAAATTTAAATTTTAAATTTTAAAAATTTAAATATTAAATTTTAAAAATTTAAATACTAAAATTTTAAATTTTATATTTTAGAAATTTAAATATTAAATTTTAAAAATTTAAAAATTAAATTTCAAAAATTTAAATATTAAATTTAAAAATTTAAATATAATATTTTAAAAATTTAAATATTGAAAATTTAAATTTCATATTTTAAAAATTTAAATATTAAATTTTAAAAATTTAAATATTAAATTTTAAAAATTTAAATATTAAAAATTTAAATTTTTAATATTAAAAATTTAAATATTAAATTTTAGAAATTTAAATATGAAATTTTAAAAATTTAAATATTAAAAATTTGAATATTAAATTTTAAAAATCTAAATTTTAAATTTTGAAAATAAAAATATTATATTTTAAAAATTTAATTATTATAAATTTAAATTTTAAATTTTAAAAATTTAAATATTAAATTTTAAAAATTTAAATACTAAAATTTTAAATTTTATATTTTAGAAATTTAAATATTAAATTTTAAAAATTTAAATACTAAAATTTTAAATTTTATATTTTAGAAATTTAAATATTAAATTTTAAAAATTTAAATATTAAAAATTTGAATATTAAATTTCAAAAATTTAAATATTAAATTTTAGAAATTTAAATATTAAATTTTAAAAATTTAAATATTAAAAATTTAAATTTTTAATATTAAATATTTAAATATTAAATTTGAAAAATTTAAATATTAAAAATTTAAATTTCATGTTTCAAAAATTTAAATATTAAATTTTAGAAATTTAAATTTTAAATTTTAAAAATTTAAATATTAAATTTTAAAAATTTAAATACTAAAATTTTAAATTTTATATTTTAGAAATTTAAATATTAAATTTTAAAAATTTAAATACTAAAATTTTAAATTTTATATTTTAGAAATTTAAATATTAAATTTTAAAAATTTAAATATTAAATTTCAAAAATTTAAATATTAAATTTTAGAAATTTAAATATTAAATTTTAAAAATTTAAATATTAAAAATTTGAATATTAAATTTCAAAAATTTAAATATTAAATTTTAGAAATTTAAATATTAAATTTTAAAAATTTAAATACTAAAATTTTAAATTTTATATTTTAGAAATTTAAATATTAAATTTTAAAAATTTAAATACTAAAATTTTAAATTTCATATTTTAGAAATTTAAATATTAAATTTTAAAAATTTAAATATTAAATTTCAAAAATTTAAATATTAAATTTTAGAAATTTAAATATTAAATTTTAAAAATTTAAATATTGAAAATTTAAATTTTATATTTTAAAAATTTAAATATTAAAGTTTAAAACTTTAAATATTAAATTTTAAAACTTTATATATTAAAAATTTTGATTTTAATTTTAAAAAAATTGAATATTAAAAATTTAAATTTTAAATATTAAAAATTTAAATATTAAATTTTAGAAATTTAAATATTAAAAATTTAAATTTTATATTTTAAAAATTTAAATATTATACTTTAAAAGTTTAAATATTGGAAGTTTAAATTTTATATTTTAAAAATTTAAATATTAAATTTTAAAAATTTAAATATTAAATTTTAAAAATTTAAATTTTAAATTTTGGAAATATAAATATTAAATTTTAAAAATTTAATTATTATAAATTTAAATTTTAAATTTTAAAAATTTAAATTTTAAACTTTAAAAATTTAAATTTTAAATTTTAAAAATTTAAATATTTAAATTTTAAAAATTTGAATATTAAAAATTAAAATTTTAAATTTTGAAAATTTAAATATTAAATTTTAAAAATTTAATTACTAAAAATTTAAATTTTAAATTTTAGAAATTTAAATATTAAACTTTAAATATTTAAATATTAAATTTGAAAAATTTAAATATTAAAAATTTAAATTTCACATTTTAAAAATTTAAATATTAAATTTTTAAAATTCAAATATTGAAAATTTAAATTTTATATTTTAAAAATTTAAATATTAAAGTTTAAAATTTTAAATATTAAATTTTAAAACTTTATATATTAAAAATTTTAATTTCAATTTTAAAAAATTTGAATATTAAAACTTTAAATTTTAAATATTAAAAATTTAAATATTAAATTTTAGAAATTTAAATATTAAATTTTAAAAATTTAAATATTAAATTTTAAAAATTTAAATATTAAAATTTTAAATTTTATATTTTAGAAATTTAAATATTAAGTTTTAACAATTTAAATAATAAATTACAAAAATTTAAATATATTAAAAAGTTAAATATTAAATTTTAAAAATTTAAATATTAAATTTTAAAAATTTGAATTTTAAATTTTGAAAATATAAATATTAAATTTTAAAAATTTAATTATTATAAATTTAAATTTTAAATTTTAAAAATTTAAATTTTAAACTTTAAAAATTTGAATATTAACAATTAAAATTTTAAATTTTGAAAATTTAAATATTAAATTTTTAAAATATAATTATTAAAAAGTTAAATTTTATATTTTAAAAATTTAAATATTATATTTTAAAAATTTAAATATTGAAAATTTAAATTTTATATTTTAAAAATTTAAATATTAAAGTTTAAAACTTTAAATATTAAATTTTAAAACATTATATATTAAAAATTTTAATTTTAATTTTAAAAAAATTGAATATTAAATATTTATATTTTAAATATTAAAAATTTAAATATTAAATTTTAGAAATTTAAATATTAAAAATTTAAATTATATATTTTAAAAATTTAAATATTATACTTTAAAAGTTTAAATATTGGAAATTTAAATTTTATATTTTAAAAATTTAAATATTAAATTTTAAAAATTTATATATTAAATTTTAAAAATTTAAATTTTAAATTTTGGAAATGTAAATATTAAATTTTAAAAATTTAATTATTATAAATTTAAATTTTAAATTTTAAAAATTTATATTTTAAACTTTAAAAATTTGAATATTAACAATTAAAATTTTAAATTTTGAAAATTTAAATATTAAATTTTTAAAATATAATTATTAAAAAGTTAAATTTTATATTTTAAAAATTTAAATATTATATTTTAAAAATTTAAATATTGAAAATTTAAATTTTATATTTTAAAAATTTAAATATTAAAGTTTAAAACTTTAAATATTAAATTTTAAAACATTATATATTAAAAATTTTAATTTTAATTTTAAAAAAATTGAATATTAAATATTTATATTTTAAATATTAAAAATTTAAATATTAAATTTTAGAAATTTAAATATTAAATTTTAAATTTTATATTTTAAAAATTTAAATATTATACTTTAAAAGTTTAAATATTGGAAATTTAAATTTTATATTTTAAAAATTTAAATATTAAATTTTAAAAATTTAAATATTAAATTTTAAAAATTTAAATTTTAAATTTTGGAAATGTAAATATTAAATTTTAAAAATTTAATTATTATAAATTTAAATTTTAAATTTTAAAAATTTAAATTTTAAACTTTAAAAATTTGAATATTAACAATTAAAATTTTAAATTTTGAAAATTTAAATATTAAATTTTAAAAATTTAATTACTGAAAATTTAAATTTTAAATTTTAGAAATTTAAATATTAAACTTTAAATATTTAAATATTAAATTTGAAAAATTTAAATATTAAAAATTTAAATTTCATGTTTTAAAAGTTTAAATATTAAATTTTTAAAATATAATTATTAAAAAGTTAAATTTTATATTTTAAAAATTTAAATATTATACTTTAAAAATTTAAATATTGGAAATTTAAATTTTATATTTTAAAAATTTAAATATTAAATTTTAAAAATTTAAATATTAAATTTTAAAAATTTAAATTTTAAATTTTGGAAATGTAAATATTAAATTTTAAAAATTTAATTATTATAAATTTAAATTTTAAATTTTAAAAATTTAAATTTTAAACTTTAAAAATTTAAATTTTAAATTTTAAAAATTTAAATTTTAAATTTTAAAAATTTAAATATTTAAATTTTAAAAATTTGAATATTAAAAATTAAAATATTAAATTTTGAAAATTTAAATATTAAATTTTAAAAATTTAATTACTAAAAATTTAAATTTTAAATTTTAGAAATTTAAATATTAAATTTTAAAAATTTAAATATTAAAAATTTAAATTTTATATTTTAGAAATTTAAATATTAAGTTTTAACAATTTAAATAATAAATTTCAAAAATTTAAATATTAAATATTAAAAAGTTAAATATTAAATTTTAAAAATTTAAATATTAAATTTTAAAAATTTGAATATTAAATTTTGAAAATATAAATATTAAATTTTAAAAATTTAATTATTATAAATTTAAATTTTAAATTTTAAAATTTTAAATTTTAAACTTTAAAAATTTGAATATTAACAATTAAAATTTTAAATTTTGAAAATTTAAATATTAAATTTTAAAAATTTAATTATTGAAAATTTAAATTTTAAATTTTAGAAATTTAAATATTAAACTTTAAATATTTAAATATTAAATTTGAAAAATTTAAATATTAAAAATTTAAATTTAATGTTTTAAAAATTTAAATATTAAATTTTTAAAATATAATTATTAAAAAGTAAAATTTTATATTTTAAAAATTTAAATATTATATTTTAAAAATTTAAATATTGTATTTTAAAAATTTAAATATTGAAAATTTAAATTTTACATTTTAAAAATTTAAATATTAAAGTTTAAAACTTTAAATATTAAATTTTAAAACTTTATATATTAAAAATTTTAATTTTAATCTTAAAAAAATTGAATATTAAAAATTTAAATTTTAAATATTAAAAATATAAATATTAAATTTTAGAAATTTAAATATTAAATTTTTAAAATATAATTATTAAAAAGTTAAATTTTATATTTTAAAAATTTAAATATTATATTTTAAAACTTTAAATATTAAAAATTTAAATTATAAATTTTAAAAATTTGAGTATTAAAAATTTAAATATTAATATTAAAAATTTAAATATTATATTTTAAAAATTTTAATTTTATATTTTAAAAATTTAAATATTAAATTTTAAAAATTTAAAAATTAAAAAGTTAAATTTTGAATTTTAAAAATTTAAATAATAAATTTTGAAAATTTAAATATTCAATTTTAAAAATTTATATATTTAATTTTAAAAATTTAAATATTAAAATTTTAAAAATTTAAATATTAAAATTTTAAAAATTTAAATATTAAAATTTTAAATTTAAATAATAAATTTCAAAAATTTAAATATTAAATATTAAAAAGTTAAATATTAAATTTTAAAAATTTAAATATTAAATTTTAAAATTTTGAATATTAAATTTTGAAAATATAAATATTAAATTTTAAAAATTTAATTATTATAAATTTAAATTTTAAATTTTAAAATTTTAAATTTTAAACTTTAAAAATTTGAATATTAACAATTAAAATTTTAAATTTTGAAAATTTAAATATTAAATTTTAAAAATTTAATTACTGAAAATTTAAATTTTAAATTTTAGAAATTTAAATATTAAACTTTAAATATTTAAATATTAAATTTGAAAAATTTAAATATTAAAAATTTAAATTTAATGTTTTAAAAATTTAAATATTAAATTTTTAAAATATAATTATTAAAAAGTTAAATTTTATATTTTAAAAATTTAAATATTATATTTTAAAAATTTAAATATTGAAATTTTAAATTTTACATTTTAAAAATTTAAATATTAAAGTTTAAAACTTTAAATATTAAATTTTAAAACTTTATATATTAAATTTTAAAACTTTATATATTAAAAATTTTAATTTTAATTTTAAAAAAATTGAATATTAAAAATTTAAATTTTAAATATTAAAAATTTAAATATTAAATTTTAGAAATTTAAATATTAAATATTTAAAATATAATTATTAAAAAGTTAAATTTTATATTTTAAAAATTTAAATATTATATTTTAAAAATTTAAATATTAAAAATTTAAATTTTAAATTTTAAAAATTTGAGTATTAAAAATTTAAATATTAATATTAAAAATTTAAATATTATATTTTAAAAATTTTAATTTTATATTTTAAAAATTTATATATTAAATTTTAAAAATTTAAAAATTAAAAAGTTAAATTTTGAATTTTAAAAATTTAAATAATAAATTTTGAAAATTTAAATATTAAATTTTAAAAATTTATATATTTAATTTTAGAAATTTAAATTTTAAATTTTAAAAATTTAAATATTAAAAATTTAAATTTTTAATATTAAAATTTTAAATATTAAATTTTAAAAAATTAAATTTTAAATATTAAAAATTTAAATATTAAATTTTAAAAATTTAAATATTAAAATTTTAAAAATTTAAAAATTTAAATATTAAAATTTTAAATTTTATACTTTAGAAATTTAAATATTAAATTTTAAAAATTTAAATATTAAATTTCAAAAATTTAAATATTAAATTTTAGAAATTTAAATATTAAATTTTAAAAATTTAAATATTAAATTTTAAAAATTTATATTTCAAAAATTTAAATATTAAAAATTTAAATATTAAATTTTAAAAATTTAAATTTTAAAATTTGAAAATAAAAATATTAAATTTTAAAAATTTAATTATTATAAATTTAAATTTTAAATTTTAAAAATTTAAATATTAAATTTTAAAAATTTAAATATTAAAATTTTAAATTTTATATTTTAGAAATCTAAATATTAAATTTTAAAAATTTAATTACTAAAAATTTAAATTTTAAATTTTAGAAATTTAAATATTAAATTTTAAAAATTTAAATATTAAAAATTTAAATTTTTAATATTAAAAATTTGAATATTAAAAATTTAAATATTAATATTAAAAATTTAAATATTAAATTTTAAAAATTTTAATTTTATATTTTAAAAATTTAAATATTAAAATTTTAAAAATTTAAATTTTAAAATTTTAAATTTTATATTTTAGAAATTTAAATATTAAATTTTAAACATTTAAATACTAAATTTCAAAAATTTAAATATTAAATTTTAGAAATTTAAATATTAAATTTTAAAAATTTAAATATTAAAAATTTAAATTTTAAATTTTAAAAATTTGAATGTTAAAAAATTAAATATTAATATTAAATATTTAAATATTAAATTTTAAAAATTTTAATTTTATATTTTAAAAATTTAAATATTAGATTTTAAAAATTTAAATAATAAATTTTGAAAATTTAAATATTAAATTTTAAAAAATTAAATTTTAAATATTAAAAATTTAAATATTAAATTTTAGAAATTTAAATATTAAATTTTAAAAATTTAAATATTAAAAATTTAAATTTTTAATATTAAAAATTTAAATATTAAATTTTAAAAAATTAAATTTTAAATATTAAAAATTTAAATATTAAATTTTAAAAATTTAAATATTAAAATTTTAAAAATTTAAATATTAAAATTTTAAATTTTATATTTTAGAAATTTAAATATTAAATTTTAAAAATTTAAATATTAAATTTCAAAAATTTAAATATTAAATTTTAGAAATTTAAATATTAAATTTTAAAAATTTAAATATTAAAAATTTAAATTTTTAATATTAAAAATTTAAATATTAAATTTTAAAAAATTAAATTTTAAATATTAAAAATTTAAATATTAAATTTTAAAAATTTAAATATTAAAATTTTAAAAATTTAAATATTAAAATTTTAAAAATTTAAATATTAAAATTTTAAATTTAATATTTTTGAAATTTAAATATTAAATTTTATAAATTTATATATTAAAAATTTAAATATTAAATTTTAAAAATTTAAATTTTAAATTTTAAAAATTTAAATATTCGATTTTAAAAATTTAAATATTAAAAATTAAAATTTTAAATTTTGAAAATTTAAATATTAAATTTTAAATATTTAATTACTAAAAATTTAAATTTTAAATTTTAGAAATTTAAATATTAAATTTTAGAAATTTAAATATTAAAAATTTAAATTTTATATTTTAAAAATTTAAATATTATACTTTAAAAAATTTAAATATTGGAAATTTAAATTTTATATTTTAAAAATTTAAATATTAAATTTTAAAAATTTAAATATTAAATTTTAAAAATTTAAATTTTAAATTTTCAAAATTTAAATATTAAAAATTTAAATTTTCAATATTAAAAATTTAAATATTAAATTTTAAAAAATTAAATTTTAAATATTAAAAATTTAAATATTAAATTTTAAAAATTTAAATATTAAAATTTTAAAAATTTAAATATTAAAATTTTAAATTTTATATTTTAGAAATTTAAATATTATTATTTAAACATTGGAAATTTAAATTTTAAATTTTAAAAATTTGAATGTTAAAAAATTAAATATTAATATTAAATATTTAAATATTAAATTTTAAAAATTTTAATTTTATATTTTAAAAATTTAAATATTAAATTTTAAAAATTTAAATAATAAATTTTGAAAATTTAAATATTAAATTTTAAAAAATTAAATTGTAAATATTAAAAATTTAAATATTAAATTTTAGAAATTTAAATATTAAATTTTAAAAATTTAAATATTAAAAATTTAAATTTTTAATATTAAAAATTTAAATATTAAATTTTAAAAAATTAAATTTTAAATATTTAAAATTTAAATATTAAATTTTAAAAATTTAAATATTAAAATTTTAAAAATTTAAATATTAAAATTTTAAAAATTTAAATATTAAAATTTTAAATTTTATATTTTAGAAATTTAAATATTAAATTTTAGAAATTTAAATATTAAATTTTAAAAATTTAAATATTAACAATTTAAATTTTAAATTTTAAAAATTTAAATATTAGATTTTAAAA
This sequence comes from Aethina tumida, assembly GCF_024364675.1. Lineage (NCBI taxonomy): Eukaryota > Metazoa > Arthropoda > Insecta > Coleoptera > Nitidulidae > Aethina > Aethina tumida. The sequence continues at coordinate 17,735,072 of NC_065435.1, read as the reverse complement.
ATTTAAATACTAAAAATTAAAATTTTAAATTTTGAAAATTTAAATATTAAATTTTAAATATTTAATTACTAAAAATTTAAATTTTAAATTTTAGAAATTTAAATATTAAATTTTAGAAATTTAAATATTAAAAATTTAAATTTTATATTTTAAAAATTTAAATATTATACTTTAAAAAATTTAAATATTGGAAATTTAAATTTTATATTTTAAAAATTTAAATATTAAATTTTAAAAATTTAAATATTAAATTTTAAAAATTTAAATTTTAAATTTTCAAAATTTAAATATTAAAGATTTAAATTTTCAATATTAAAAATTTAAATATTAAATTTTAAAAAATTAAATTTTAAATATTAAAAATTTAAATATTAAATTTTAAAAATTTAAATATTAAAATTTTAAAAATTTAAATATTAAAATTTTAAATTTTATATTTTAGAAATTTAAATATTATTATTTAAACATTGGAAATTTAAATTTTAAATTTTAAAAATTTGAATGTTAAAAAATTAAATATTAATATTAAATATTTAAATATTAAATTTTAAAAATTTTAATTTTATATTTTAAAAATTTAAATATTAAATTTTAAAAATTTAAATAATAAATTTTGAAAATTTAAATATTAAATTTTAAAAAATTAAATTGTAAATATTAAAAATTTAAATATTAAATTTTAGAAATTTAAATATTAAATTTTAAAAATTTAAATATTAAAAATTTAAATTTTTAATATTAAAAATTTAAATATTAAATTTTAAAAAATTAAATTTTAAATATTAAAAATTTAAATATTAAATTTTAAAAATTTAAATATTAAAATTTTAAAAATTTAAATATTAAAATTTTAAAAATTTAAATATTAAAATTTTAAAAATTTAAATATTAAAATTTTAAATTTTATATTTTAGAAATTTAAATATTAAATTTTAGAAATTTAAATATTAAATTTTAAAAATTTAAATATTAACAATTTAAATTTTAAATTTTAAAAATTTGAATGTTAAAAAATTAAATATTAATATTAAATATTTAAGTATTAAATTTTTAAAATTTTAATTTTATATTTTAAAAATTTAAATATTTAATTTTAAAAATTTAAATAATAAATTTTGAAAATTTAAATATTAAATTTTAAATAATTAAATTTTAAATATTAAAAATTTAAATATTAAATTTTAAAAATTTAAATATTAAATTTCAAAAATTTAAATATTAAATTTTAGAAATTTAAATATTAAATTTTAAAAATTTAAATATTAAAAATTTGAATATTAAATTCTAAAAATTTAAATTTTAAATTTTAAAAATAAAAATATTAAATTTTAAAAATTTAATTATTATAAATTTAAATTTTTAATTTTAAAAATTTAAATATTAAATTTTAAAAATTTAAATACTAAAATTTTAAATTTTATATTTTAGAAATTTAAATATTAAATTTTAAAAATTTAAATATTAAATTTCAAAAATTTAAATATTAAATTTCAAAAATTTAAATATTAAATTTTAGAAATTTAAATATTAAATTTTAAAAATTTAAATATTAAAAATTTAAATTTTTAATATTAAAAATGTAAATTTTAAATTTTAAAAAATTAAATTTTAAATATTAAAAATTTAAATATTAAATTTTAAAAATTTAAATTTTAAATTTTAAAAATTTAAATTTTAAAAATTTAAATTTTAAATTTTAAAAATTTAAATATTAAATTTTAAAAATTTAAATATTAAAAATTAAAATTTTAAATTTTGAAAATTTAAATATTAAATTTTAAATATTTAATTACTAAAAATTTAAATTTTAAATTTTAGAAATTTAAATATTAAATTTGAATAATTTAATTATTAACAAGTTAAATTTTATAATTTAAAAATTTAAATATAATATTTTAAAAATTTAAATATTGAAAATTTAAATTTTATATTTTAAAAATTTAAATATTAAATTTTAAAAATTTAAATTTTAAATTTTAAAAATTTAAATTTTAAATTTTAAAAATTTAAATATTATATTTTAAAAATTTAAATATTAAAAATTAAAATTTTAAATTTTAGAAATTTAAATATTAAATTTTAAAAATTTAAATATTAAATTTCAAAAATTTAAATATTAAATTTAAAAATTTAAATATTAAATTTTAAAAATTTAAATATTAAAAATTTAAATTTTAAATTTTAAAAATTTAAATTTTAAATTTTAGAAATTTAAATATTAAACTTTAAATATTTAAATATTAAATTTCAAAAATTTAAATATTAAATTTTAGAAATTTAAATATTAAATTTGAAAAATTTAAATATTAAAAATTTAAATTTCATATTTTAAAAATTTAAATTTCATATTTTAAAAATTTAAATATTAAATTTTTTAAATTTAATTATTAAAAAGTTAAATTTTATATTTTAAAAATTTAAATATTATATTTTAGAAATTTAAATATTGAAAATTTAAATTTTATATTTTAAAAATTTAAATATTAAAGTTTAAAACTTTAAATATTAAATTTTAAAACTTTATATATTAAAAATTTTAATTTTAAATTTAAAAATTTGAATTTTAAAAATTTAAATTTTAAATATTAAAAATTTAAATATTATATTTTAGAAATTTAAATATTAAATTTGAAAAATTTAAATATTAAAAATTTAAATTTCATATTTTAAAAATTTAAATTTCATATTTTAAAAATTTAAATATTAAATTTTTTAAATTTAATTATTAAAAAGTTAAATTTTATATTTTAAAAATTTAAATATTATATTTAAAAATTTAAATATTGAAAATTTAAATTTTATATTTTAAAAATTTAAATATTAAAGTTTAAAAATTTAAATATTAAAGTTTAAAACTTTAAATATTAAATTTTAAAACTTTATATATTAAAAATTTTAATTTTAATCTTAAAAAAATTGAATATTAAAAATTTAAATTTTAAATATTAAAAATATAAATATTAAATTTTAGAAATTTAAATATTAAATTTTTAAAATATAATTATTAAAAAGTAAAATTTTATATTTTAAAAATTTAAATATTATATTTTAAAACTTTAAATATTAAAAATTTAAATTATAAATTTTAAAAATTTGAGTATTAAAAATTTAAATATTAATATTAAAAATTTAAATATTATATTTTAAAAATTTTAATTTTATATTTTAAAAATTTAAATATTAAATTTTAAAAATTTAAAAATTAAAAAGTTAAATTTTGAATTTTAAAAATTTAAATAATAAATTTTGAAAATTTAAATATTAAATTTTAAAAATTTATATATTTAATTTTAGAAATTTAAATATTAAATTTTAAAAATTTAAATATTAAAAATTTAAATTTTTAATATTAAAAATTTAAATATTAAAATTTTAAAAATTTAAATATTAAAATTTTAAAAATTTAAATATTAAAATTTTAAAAATTTAAATATTAAAATTTTAAATTTTATATTTTAGAAATTTAAATATTAAGTTTTAACAATTTAAATAATAAATTTCAAAAATTTAAATATTAAATATTAAAAAGTTAAATATTAAATTTTAAAAATTTAAATATTAAATTTTAAAAATTTGAATATTAAATTTTGAAAATATAAATATTAAATTTTAAAAATTTAATTATTATAAATTTAAATTTTAAATTTTAAAATTTTAAATTTTAAACTTTAAAAATTTGAATATTAACAATTAAAATTTTAAATTTTGAAAATTTAAATATTAAATTTTAAAAATTTAATTACTGAAAATTTAAATTTTAAATTTTAGACATTTAAATATTAAACTTTAAATATTTAAATATTAAATTTGAAAAATTTAAATATTAAAAATTTAAATTTAATGTTTTAAAAATTTAAATATTAAATTTTTAAAATATAATTATTAAAAAGTTAAATTTTATATTTTAAAAATTTAAATATTATATTTTAAAAATTTAAATATTGAAATTTTAAATTTTTCATTTTAAAAATTTAAATATTAAAGTTTAAAACTTTAAATATTAAATTTTAAAACTTTATATATTAAAAATTTTAATTTTAATCTTAAAAAAATTGAATATTAAAAATTTAAATTTTTAATATTAAAAATTTAAATATTAAATTTTAAAAATTTAAATATTAAAATTTTAAAAATTTAAATATTAAAATTTTAAAAATTTAAATATTAAAATTTTAAATTTTATATTTTAGAAATTTAAATATTAAATTTTAAAAATTTAAATATTAAATTTTAAAATTTTAAATATTAAAAATTTAAATATTAAATTTTAAAAATTTAAATATTAAAATTTTAAAAATTTAAATATTAAAATTTTGAAAATTTAAATATTAAATTTTAAAAATTTATATATTTAATTTTAGAAATTTAAATATTAAATTTTAAAAATTTAAATATTAAAAATTTAAATTTTTAATATTAAAAATTTAAATATTAAATTTTAAAAATTTAAATATTAAAATTTTAAAAATTTAAATATTAAAATTTTAAATTTTATATTTTAGAAATTTAAATATTAAATTTTAAAAATTTAAATATTAAATTTCAAAAATTTAAATATTAAATTTTAGAAATTTAAATATTAAATTTTAAAAATTTAAATATTAAAAATTTAAATTTTTAATATTAAAAATTTAAATATTAAATTTTAAAAAATTAAATTTTAAATATTAAAAATTTAAATATTAAATTTTAAAAATTTAAATATTAAAATTTTAAAAATTTATATATTAAAATTTTAAAAATTTAAATATTAAAATTTTAAATTTAATATTTTTGAAATTCAAATATTAAATTTTATAAATTTATATATTAAAAATTTAAATATTAAATTTTAAAAATTTAAATTTTATATTTTAAAAATTTAAATATTAGATTTTAAAAATTTAAATATTAAAAATTAAAATTTTAAATTTTGAAAATTTAAATATTAAATTTTAAATATTTAATTACTAAAAATTTAAATTTTAAATTTTAGAAATTTAAATATTAAATTTTAGAAATTTAAATATTAAAAATTTAAATTTTATATTTTAAAAATTTAAATATTATACTTTAAAAAATTTAAATATTGGAAATTTAAATTTTATATTTTAAAAATTTAAATATTAAATTTTAAAAATTTAAATATTAAATTTTAAAAATTTAAATTTTAAATTTTCAAAATTTAAATATTAAAAATTTAAATTTTCAATATTAAAAATTTAAATATTAAATTTTAAAAAATTAAATTTTAAATTTTAAAAATTTAAATATTAAATTTTAAAAATTTAAATATTAAAATTTTAAAAATTTAAATATTAAAATTTTAAATTTTATATTTTAGAAATTTAAATATTATTATTTAAACATTGGAAATTTAAATTTCAAATTTTAAAAATTTGAATGTTAAAAAATTAAATATTAATATTAAATATTTAAATATTAAATTTTAAAAATTTTAATTTTATATTTTAAAAATTTAAATATTAAATTTTAAAAATTTAAATAATAAATTTTGAAAATTTAAATATTAAATTTTAAAAATTTAAATTGTAAATATTAAAAATTTAAATATTAAATTTTAGAAATTTAAATATTAAATTTTAAAAATTTAAATATTAAAAATTTAAATTTTTAATATTAAAAATTTAAATATTAAATTTTAAAAAATTAAATTTTAAATATTAAAAATTTAAATATTAAATTTTAAAAATTTAAATATTAAAATTTTAAAAATTTAAATATTAAAATTTTAAAAATTTAAATATTAAAATTTTAAATTTTATATTTTAGAAATTTAAATATTAAATTTTAGAAATTTAAATATTAAATTTTAAAAATTTAAATATTAACAATTTAAATTTTAAATTTTAAAAATTTGAATGTTAAAAAATTAAATATTAATATTAAATATTTAAGTATTAAATTTTTAAAATTTTAATTTTATATTTTAAAAATTTAAATATTTAATTTTAAAAATTTAAATAATAAATTTTGAAAATTTAAATATTAAATTTTAAATAATTAAATTTTAAATATTAAAAATTTAAATATTAAATTTTAAAAATTTAAATATTAAATTTCAAAAATTTAAATATTAAATTTTAGAAATTTAAATATTAAATTTTAAAAATTTAAATATTAAAAATTTGAATATTAAATTCTAAAAATTTAAATTTTAAATTTTGAAAATAAAAATATTAAATTTTAAAAATTTAATTATTATAAATTTAAATTTTTAATTTTAAAAATTTAAATATTAAATTTTAAAAATTTAAATACTAAAATTTTAAATTTTATATTTTAGAAATTTAAATATTAAATTTTAAAAATTTAAATATTAAATTTCAAAAATTTAAATATTAAATTTCAAAAATTTAAATATTAAATTTTAGAAATTTAAATATTAAATTTTAAAAATTTAAATATTAAAAATTTAAATTTTTAATATTAAAAATGTAAATTTTAAATTTTAAAAAATTAAATTTTAAATATTAAAAATTTAAATATTAAATTTTAAAAATTTAAATTTTAAATTTTAAAAATTTAAATTTTAAATTTTAAAAATTTAAATATTAAATTTTAAAAATTTAAATATTAAAAATTAAAATTTTAAATTTTGAAAATTTAAATATTAAATTTTAAATATTTAATTACTAAAAATTTAAATTTTAAATTTTAGAAATTTAAATATTAAATTTGAATAATTTAATTATTAACAAGTTAAATTTTATAATTTAAAAATTTAAATATAATATTTTAAAAATTTAAATATTGAAAATTTAAATTTTATATTTTAAAAATTTAAATATTAAATTTTAAAAATTTAAATATTAAAAATTTAAATTTTTAATATTAAAAATTTAAATATTAAATTTTAAAAAATTAAATTTTAAATATTAAAAATTTAAATATTAAAATTTTAAAAATTTAAATATTAAATTTTAAAAATTTAAATATTAAATTTCAAAAATTTAAATATTAAATTTTAAAATATTAAATTTTAAATATTAAAAATTTAAATATTAAATTTTAAAAATTTAAATATTAAAATTTTAATAATTTAAATATTAAAATTTTAAAAATTTAAATATTAAAATTTTAAATTTTATATTTTAGAAATTTAAATATTAAGTTTTAACAATTTAAATAATAAATTTCAAAAATTTAAATATTAAATATTAAAAAGTTAAATATTAAATTTTAAAAATTTAAATATTAAATTTTAAAAATTTGAATATTAAATTTTGAAAATATAAATATTAAATTTTAAAAATTTAATTATTATAAATTTAAATTTTAAATTTTAAAATTTTAAATTTTAAACTTTAAAAATTTGAATATTAACAATTAAAATTTTAAATTTTGAAAATTTAAATATTAAATTTTAAAAATTTAATTACTGAAAATTTAAATTTTAAATTTTAGACATTTAAATATTAAACTTTAAATATTTAAATATTAAATTTGAAAAATTTAAATATTAAAAATTTAAATTTAATGTTTTAAAAATTTAAATATTAAATTTTTAAAATATAATTATTAAAAAGTTAAATTTTATATTTTAAAAATTTAAATATTATATTTTAAAAATTTAAATATTGAAATTTTAAATTTTTCATTTTAAAAATTTAAATATTAAAGTTTAAAACTTTAAATATTAAATTTTAAAACTTTATATATTAAAAATTTTAATTTTAATCTTAAAAAAATTGAATATTAAAAATTTAAATTTTTAATATTAAAAATTTAAATATTAAATTTTAAAAATTTAAATATTAAAATTTTAAAAATTTAAATATTAAAATTTTAAAAATTTAAATATTAAAATTTTAAATTTTATATTTTAGAAATTTAAATATTAAATTTTAAAAATTTAAATATTAAATTTTAAAATTTTAAATATTAAAAATTTAAATATTAAATTTTAAAAATTTAAATATTAAAATTTTAAAAATTTAAATATTAAAATTTTGAAAATTTAAATATTAAATTTTAAAAATTTATATATTTAATTTTAGAAATTTAAATATTAAATTTTAAAAATTTAAATATTAAAAATTTAAATTTTTAATATTAAAAATTTAAATATTAAATTTTAAAAATTTAAATATTAAAATTTTAAAAATTTAAATATTAAAATTTTAAATTTTATATTTTAGAAATTTAAATATTAAATTTTAAAAATTTAAATATTAAATTTCAAAAATTTAAATATTAAATTTTAGAAATTTAAATATTAAATTTTAAAAATTTAAATATTAAAAATTTAAATTTTTAATATTAAAAATTTAAATATTAAATTTTAAAAAATTAAATTTTAAATATTAAAAATTTAAATATTAAATTTTAAAAATTTAAATATTAAAATTTTAAAAATTTATATATTAAAATTTTAAAAATTTAAATATTAAAATTTTAAATTTAATATTTTTGAAATTCAAATATTAAATTTTATAAATTTATATATTAAAAATTTAAATATTAAATTTTAAAAATTTAAATTTTATATTTTAAAAATTTAAATATTAGATTTTAAAAATTTAAATATTAAAAATTAAAATTTTAAATTTTGAAAATTTAAATATTAAATTTTAAATATTTAATTACTAAAAATTTAAATTTTAAATTTTAGAAATTTAAATATTAAATTTTAGAAATTTAAATATTAAAAATTTAAATTTTATATTTTAAAAATTTAAATATTATACTTTAAAAAATTTAAATATTGGAAATTTAAATTTTATATTTTAAAAATTTAAATATTAAATTTTAAAAATTTAAATATTAAATTTTAAAAATTTAAATTTTAAATTTTCAAAATTTAAATATTAAAAATTTAAATTTTCAATATTAAAAATTTAAATATTAAATTTTAAAAAATTAAATTTTAAATTTTAAAAATTTAAATATTAAATTTTAAAAATTTAAATATTAAAATTTTAAAAAATTAAATATTAAAATTTTAAATTTTATATTTTAGAAATTTAAATATTATTATTTAAACATTGGAAATTTAAATTTCAAATTTTAAAAATTTGAATGTTAAAAAATTAAATATTAATATTAAATATTTAAATATTAAATTTTAAAAATTTTAATTTTATATTTTAAAAATTTAAATATTAAATTTTAAAAATTTAAATAATAAATTTTGAAAATTTAAATATTAAATTTTAAAAATTTAAATTGTAAATATTAAAAATTTAAATATTAAATTTTAGAAATTTAAATATTAAATTTTAAAAATTTAAATATTAAAAATTTAAATTTTTAATATTAAAAATTTAAATATTAAATTTTAAAAAATTAAATTTTAAATATTAAAAATTTAAATATTAAATTTTAAAAATTTAAATATTAAAATTTTAAAAATTTAAATATTAAAATTTTAAAAATTTAAATATTAAAATTTTAAATTTTATATTTTAGAAATTTAAATATTAAATTTTAGAAATTTAAATATTAAATTTTAAAAATTTAAATATTAACAATTTAAATTTTAAATTTTAAAAATTTGAATGTTAAAAAATTAAATATTAATATTAAATATTTAAGTATTAAATTTTTAAAATTTTAATTTTATATTTTAAAAATTTAAATATTTAATTTTAAAAATTTAAATAATAAATTTTGAAAATTTAAATATTAAATTTTAAATAATTAAATTTTAAATATTAAAAATTTAAATATTAAATTTTAAAAATTTAAATATTAAATTTCAAAAATTTAAATATTAAATTTTAGAAATTTAAATATTAAATTTTAAAAATTTAAATATTAAAAATTTGAATATTAAATTCTAAAAATTTAAATTTTAAATTTTGAAAATAAAAATATTAAATTTTAAAAATTTAATTATTATAAATTTAAATTTTTAATTTTAAAAATTTAAATATTAAATTTTAAAAATTTAAATACTAAAATTTTAAATTTTATATTTTAGAAATTTAAATATTAAATTTTAAAAATTTAAATATTAAATTTCAAAAATTTAAATATTAAATTTCAAAAATTTAAATATTAAATTTTAGAAATTTAAATATTAAATTTTAAAAATTTAAATATTAAAAATTTAAATTTTTAATATTAAAAATGTAAATTTTAAATTTTAAAAAATTAAATTTTAAATATTAAAAATTTAAATATTAAATTTTAAAAATTTAAATTTTAAATTTTAAAAATTTAAATTTTAAATTTTAAAAATTTAAATATTAAATTTTAAAAATTTAAATATTAAAAATTAAAATTTTAAATTTTGAAAATTTAAATATTAAATTTTAAATATTTAATTACTAAAAATTTAAATTTTAAATTTTAGAAATTTAAATATTAAATTTGAATAATTTAATTATTAACAAGTTAAATTTTATAATTTAAAAATTTAAATATAATATTTTAAAAATTTAAATATTGAAAATTTAAATTTTATATTTTAAAAATTTAAATATTAAATTTTAAAAATTTAAATTTTAGATTTTAAAAATTTAAATTTTAAATTTTAAAAATTTAAATATTAAATTTCAAAAATTTAAATATTAAATTTTAAAAATTTAAATATTAAAAATTTAAATTTTAAATTTTAAAAATTTAAATTTTAAATTTTAGAAATTTAAATATTAAACTTTAAATATTTAAATATTAAATTTCAAAAATTTAAATATTAAATTTTAGAAATTTAAATATTAAATTTGAAAAATTTAAATATTAAAAATTTAAATTTCATATTTTAAAAATTTAAATTTCATATTTTAAAAATTTAAATATTAAATTTTTTAAATTTAATTATTAAAAAGTTAAATTTTATATTTTAAAAATTTAAATATTATATTTTAGAAATTTAAATATTGAAAATTTAAATTTTATATTTTAAAAATTTAAATATTAAAGTTTAAAACTTTAAATATTAAATTTTAAAACTTTATATATTAAAAATTTTAATTTTAAATTTAAAAATTTGAATTTTAAAAATTTAAATTTTAAATATTAAAAATTTAAATATTATATTTTAGAAATTTAAATATTAAATTTGAAAAATTTAAATATTAAAAATTTAAATTTCATATTTTAAAAATTTAAATTTCATATTTTAAAAATTTAAATATTAAATTTTTTAAATTTAATTATTAAAAAGTTAAATTTTATATTTTAAAAATTTAAATATTATATTTAAAAATTTAAATATTGAAAATTTAAATTTTATATTTTAAAAATTTAAATATTAAAGTTTAAAAATTTAAATATTAAAGTTTAAAACTTTAAATATTAAATTTTAAAACTTTATATATTAAAAATTTTAATTTTAATCTTAAAAAAATTGAATATTAAAAATTTAAATTTTAAATATTAAAAATATAAATATTAAATTTTAGAAATTTAAATATTAAATTTTTAAATTATAATTATTAAAAAGTTAAATTTTATATTTTAAAAATTTAAATATTATATTTTAAAACTTTAAATATTAAAAATTTAAATTATAAATTTTAAAAATTTGAGTATTAAAAATTTAAATATTAATATTAAAAATTTAAATATTATATTTTAAAAATTTTAATTTTATATTTTAAAAATTTAAATATTAAATTTTAAAAATTTAAAAATTAAAAAGTTAAATTTTGAATTTTAAAAATTTAAATAATAAATTTTGAAAATTTAAATATTAAATTTTAAAAATTTATATATTTAATTTTAGAAATTTAAATATTAAATTTTAAAAATTTAAATATTAAAAATTTAAATTTTTAATATTAAAAATTTAAATATTAAATTTTAAAAGATTAAATTTTAAATATTAAAAATTTAAATATTAAATTTTAAAAATTTAAATATTAAAATTTTAAAAATTTAAATATTAAAATTTTAAAAATTTAAATATTAAAATTTTAAAAATTTAAATATTAAAATTTTAAATTTTATATTTTAGAAATTTAAATATTAAGTTTTAACAATTTAAATAATAAATTTCAAAAATTTAAGTATTAAATATTAAAAAGTTAAATATTAAATTTTAAAAATTTAAATATTAAATTTTAAAAATTTGAATATTAAATTTTGAAAATATAAATATTAAATTTTAAAAATTTAATTATTATAAATTTAAATTTTAAATTTTAAAATTTTAAATTTTAAACTTTAAAAATTTGAATATTAACAATTAAAATTTTAAATTTTGAAAACTTAAATATTAAATTTTAAAAATTTAATTACTGAAAATTTAAATTTTAAATTTTAGAAATTTAAATATTAAACTTTAAATATTTAAATATTAAATTTGAAAAATTTAAATATTAAAAATTTAAATTTAATGTTTTAAAAATTTAAATATTAAATTTTTAAAATATAATTATTAAAAAGTTAAATTTTATATTTTAAAAATTTAAATATTATATTTTAAAAATTTAAATATTGAAATTTTAAATTTTTCATTTTAAAAATTTAAATATTAAAGTTTAAAACTTTAAATATTAAATTTTAAAACTTTATATATTAAAAATTTTAATTTTAATCTTAAAAAAATTGAATATTAAAAATTTAAATTTTAAATATTAAAAATATAGATATTAAATTTTAGAAATTTAAATATTAAATTTTTAAAATATAATTATTAAAAAGTTAAATTTTATATTTTAAAAATTTAAATATTATATTTTAAAACTTTAAATATTAAAAATTTAAATTATAAATTTTAAAAATTTGAGTATTAAAAATTTAAATATTAATATTAAAAATTTAAATATTATATTTTAAAAATTTTAATTTTATATTTTAAAAATTTAAATATTAAATTTTAAAAATTTAAAAATTAAAAAGTTAAATTTTGAATTTTAAAAATTTAAATAATAAATTTTGAAAATTTAAATATTAAATTTTAAAAATTTATATATTTAATTTTAGAAATTTAAATATTAAATTTTAAAAATTTAAATATTAAAAATTTAAATTTTTAATATTAAAAATTTAAATATTAAATTTTAAAAGATTAAATTTTAAATATTAAAAATTTAAATATTAAATTTTAAAAATTTAAATATTAAAATTTTAAAAATTTAAATATTAAAATTTTAAAAATTTAAATATTAAAATTTTAAATTTTATATTTTAGAAATTTAAATATTAAGTTTTAAAAATTTGAATATTAAATTTTGAAAATATAAATATTAAAAATTTAAATTTAATGTTTTAAAAATTTAAATATTAAATTTTTAAAATATAATTATTAAAAAGTTAAATTTTATATTTTAAAAATTTAAATATTATATTTAAAAATTTAAATATTAAAAATTTAAATTTTTAATATTAAAAATTTGAATATTAAAAATTTAAATATTAATATTAAAAATTTAAATATTTAATTTTAAAAATTTTAATTTTATATTTTAAAAATTTAAATATTAAAATTTTAAAAATTTAAATTTTAAAATTTTAAATTTTATATTTTAGAAATTTAAATATTAAATTTTAAACATTTAAATACTAAATTTCAAAAATTTAAATATTAAATTTTAGAAATTTAAATATTAAATTTTAAAAATTTAAATATTAAAAATTTAAAGTTTAAATTTTAAAAATTTGAATGTTAAAAAATTAAATATTAATATTAATTATTTAAATATTAAATTTTAAAAATTTTAATTTTATATTTTAAAAATTTAAATATTAAATTTTAAAAATTTAAATAATAAATTTTGAAAATTTAAATATTAAATTTTAAAAAATTAAATTTTAAATATTAAAAGTTTAAATATTAAATTTTAGAAATTTAAATATTAAATTTTAAAAATTTAAATATTAAAAATTTAAATTTTTAATATTAAAAATTTAAATATTAAATTTTAAAAAATTAAATTTTAAATATTAAAAATTTAAATATTAAATTTTAAATATTTAAATATTAAAATTTTAAAAATTTAAATATTAAAATTTTAAAAATTTAAATATTAAAATTTTAAATTTTATATTTTAGAAATTTAAATATTAAATTTTAGAAATTTAAATATTAAATTTTAAAAATTTAAATATTAACAATTTAAATTTTAAAAATTTGAATGTTAAAAAATTAAATATTAATATTAAATATTTAAGTATTAAATTTTAAAAATTTTAATTTTATATTTTAAAAATTTAAATATTAAATTTTAAAAATTTAAATAATAAATTTTGAAAATTTAAATATTAAATTTTAAATAATTAAATTTTAAATATTAAAAATTTAAATATTAAATTTTAAAAATTTAAATATTAAAATTTTAAAAATTTAAATATTAAAATTTTAAAAATTTAAATATTAAAATTTTAAATTTTATATTTTAGAAATTTAAATATTAAATTTTAGAAATTTAAATATTAAATTTTAAAAATTTAAGTATTAAAAATTTAAATTTTAAATTTTAAAAATTTGAATATTAAAAATTTAAATATTAATATTAATAATTTAAATATTAAATTTTAAAAATTTTAATTTTATATTTTAAAAATTTAAATATTAAATTTTAAAAATTTAAAAATTAAAAAGTTAAATTTTGAATTTTAAAAATTTAAATAATAAATTTTGAAAATTTAAATATTAAATTTTAAAAATTTATATATTTAATTTTAGAAATTTAAATATTAAATTTTAAAAAATTAAATATTAAAATTTGAAATATTATATTTTAGAAATTTAAAAAATAAAAAGTTAAATTATAAATTTTAAAAATTTAAATATTAAATTTTAGATATTTAAATAATAAACTTTAAATATTTAAATATTAAATTTGAAAAATTTAAGTATTAAAAATTTAAATTTCATATTTTAAAAATTTAAATATTAAATTTTAGAAATTTAAATATTAAAAATTTAAATTTTATATTTTAAAAATTTAAATATTATACTTTAAAAAATTTAAATATTGGAAATTTAAATTTTATATTTTAAAAATTTAAATATTAAATTTTAAAAATTAAAATATTAAATTTTAAAAATTTAAATTTTAAATTTTCAAAATTTAAATATTAAAAATTTAAATTTTCAATATTAAAAATTTAAATAATAAATTTTAAAAAATTAAATTTTAAATATTAAAAATTTAAATATTAAATTTTAAAAAATTAAATTTTAAATATTAAATTTTAAAAATTTGAATGTTAAAAAATTAAATATTAATATTAAATATTTAAGTATTAAATTTTTAAAATTTTAATTTTATATTTTAAAAATTTAAATATTTAATTTTAAAAATTTAAATAATAAATTTTGAAAATTTAAATATTAAATTTTAAATAATTAAATTTTAAATATTAAAAATTTAAATATTAAATTTTAAAAATTTAAATATTAAATTTCAAAAATTTAAATATTAAATTTTAGAAATTTAAATATTAAATTTTAAAAATTTAAATATTAAAAATTTGAATATTAAATTCTAAAAATTTAAATTTTAAATTTTGAAAATAAAAATATTAAATTTTAAAAATTTAATTATTATAAATTTAAATTTTTAATTTTAAAAATTTAAATATTAAATTTTAAAAATTTAAATACTAAAATTTTAAATTTTATATTTTAGAAATTTAAATATTAAATTTTAAAAATTTAAATATTAAATTTCAAAAATTTAAATATTAAATTTTAGAAATTTAAATATTAAATTTTAAAAATTTAAATATTAAAAATTTAAATTTTTAATATTAAAAATGTAAATTTTAAATTTTAAAAAATTAAATTTTAAATATTAAAAATTTAAATATTAAATTTTAAAAATTTAAATTTTAAATTTTAAAAATTTAAATTTTAAATTTTAAAAATTTAAATATTAAATTTTAAAAATTTAAATATTAAAAATTAAAATTTTAAATTTTGAAAATTTAAATATTAAATTTTAAATATTTAATTACTAAAAATTTAAATTTTAAATTTTAGAAATTTAAATATTAAATTTGAATAATTTAATTATTAACAAGTTAAATTTTATAATTTAAAAATTTAAATATAATATTTTAAAAATTTAAATATTGAAAATTTAAATTTTATATTTTAAAAATTTAAATATTAAATTTTAAAAAATTAAATTTTAAACATTAAAAATTTAAATATTAAATTTTAAAAATTTAAATTTTAAATTTTAAAAATTTAAATTTTAAATTTTAAAAATTTAAATATTATATTTTAAAAATTTAAATATTAAAAATTAAAATTTTAAATTTTAGAAATTTAAATATTAAATTTTAAAAATTTAAATATTAAATTTCAAAAATTTAAATATTAAATTTAAAAATTTAAATATTAAATTTTAAAAATTTAAATATTAAAAATTTAAATTTTAAATTTTAAAAATTTAAATTTTAAATTTTAGAAATTTAAATATTAAACTTTAAATATTTAAATATTAAATTTCAAAAATTTAAATATTAAATTTTAGAAATTTAAATATTAAATTTGAAAAATTTAAATATTAAAAATTTAAATTTCATATTTTAAAAATTTAAATTTCATATTTTAAAAATTTAAATATTAAATTTTTTAAATTTAATTATTAAAAAGTTAAATTTTATATTTTAAAAATATAAATATTATATTTTAGAAATTTAAATATTGAAAATTTAAATTTTATATTTTAAAAATTTAAATATTAAAGTTTAAAACTTTAAATATTAAATTTTAAAACTTTATATATTAAAAATTTTAATTTTAAATTTAAAAATTTGAATTTTAAAAATTTAAATTTTAAATATTAAAAATTTAAATATTATATTTTAGAAATTTAAATATTAAATTTGAAAAATTTAAATATTAAAAATTTAAATTTCATATTTTAAAAATTTAAATTTCATATTTTAAAAATTTAAATATTAAATTTTTTAAATTTAATTATTAAAAAGTTAAATTTTATATTTTAAAAATTTAAATATTATATTTAAAAATTTAAATATTGAAAATTTAAATTTTATATTTTAAAAATTTAAATATTAAAGTTTAAAAATTTAAATATTAAAGTTTAAAACTTTAAATATTAAATTTTAAAACTTTATATATTAAAAATTTTAATTTTAAATTTAAAAATTTGAATATTAAAAATTTAAATTTTAAATATTAAAAATTTAAATATTAAATTATAGAAATTTAAATTTTAAATTTTAAAAATTTAAATATTAAAAATTTAAATATTTAATATTAAAAATTTAAATATTAAATTTTAAAAAATTAAATTTTAAATATTAAAAATTTAAATATTAAAATTTTAAAGATTTAAATAATAAAATTTTAAAAATTTAAATATTAAAATTTTAAATTTTATATTTTAGAAATTTAAATATTAAGTTTTAAAAATTTAAATATTAAATTTCAAAAATTTAAATATTAAATTTTAGAAATTTAAGTATTAAATTTTAGAAATTTAAATATTAAATTTTAAAAATTTAAATATTAAATTTCAAAAATTTAAATATTAAAAATTTAAATTTCATATTTTAAAAATTTAAATTTCATATTTTAAAAATTTAAATATTAAATTTTTTTAATTTAATTATTAAAAAGTTAAATTTTATATTTTAAAAATTTAAATATTAAATTTTTTAAATTTAATTATTAAAAAGTTAAATTTTATATTTTAAAAATTTAAATATTATATTTAAAAATTTAAATATTGAAAATTTAAATTTTATATTTTAAAAATTTAAATATTAAAGTTTAAAAATTTAAATATTAAAGTTTAAAACTTTAAATATTAAATTTTAAAACTTTATATATTAAAAATTTTAATTTTAAATTTAAAAATTTGAATATTAAAAATTTAAATTTAAAATATTAAAAATTTAAATATTAAATTATAGAAATTTAAATTTTAAATTTTAAAAATTTAAATATTAAAAATTTAAATATTTAATATTAAATATTTAAATATTAAATTTTAAAAAATTAAATTTCAAATATTAAAAATTTAAATATTAAATTTTAAAAATTTAAATATTCAAATTTTAAAAATTTAAATATTAAAATTTTAAATTATATATTTTAGAAATTTAAATATTATATTTTAAAAATTTAAATATTAAATTTCAAAAATTTAAATATTAAATTTTAGAAATTTAAATATTAAATTTTAAAAATTTAAATATTAAAAATTTAAATTTTTAATATTAAAAATGTAAATTTTAAATTTTAAAAAATTAAATTTTAAATATTAAAAATTTAAATATTAAATTTTAAAAATTTAAATTTTAAATTTTAAAAATTTAAATTTTAAATTTTAAAAATTTAAATATTAAATTTTAAAAATTTAAATATTAAAAATTAAAATTTTAAATTTTGAAAATTTAAATATTAAATTTTAAATATTTAATTACTAAAAATTTAAATTTTAAATTTTAGAAATTTAAATATTAAATTTGAATAATTTAATTATTAACAAGTTAAATTTTATAATTTAAAAATTTAAATATAATATTTTAAAAATTTAAATATTGAAAATTTAAATTTTATATTTTAAAAATTTAAATATTAAATTTGAAAAAATTAAATTTTAAACATTAAAAATTTAAATATTAAATTTTAAAAAATTAAATTTTAAATATTAAAAGTTTAAATATTAAATTTTAGAAATTTAAATATTAAATTTTAAAAATTTAAATATTAAAAATTTAAATTTTTAATATTAAAAATTTAAATATTAAATTTTAAAAAATTAAATTTTAAATATTAAAAATTTAAATATTAAATTTTAAAAATTTAAATATTAAAATTTTAAAAATTTAAATATTAAAATTTTAAAAATTTAAATATTAAAATTTTAAATTTTATATTTTAGAAATTTAAATATTAAATTTTAAAAATTTAAATATTAACAATTTAAATTTTAAAAATTTGAATGTTAAAAAATTAAATATTAATATTAAATATTTAAGTATTAAATTTTAAAAATTTTAATTTTATATTTTAAAAATTTAAATATTAAATTTTAAAAATTTAAATAATAAATTTTGAAAATTTAAATATTAAATTTTAAATAATTAAATTTTAAATATTAAAAATTTAAATATTAAATTTTAAAAATTTAAATATTAAAATTTTAAAAATTTAAATATTAAAATTTTAAAAATTTAAATATTAAAATTTTAAATTTTATATTTTAGAAATTTAAATATTAAATTTTAGAAATTTAAATATTAAATTTTAAAAATTTAAATATTAAAAATTTAAATTTTAAATTTTAAAAATTTGAATATTAAAAATTTAAATATTAATATTAATAATTTAAATATTAAATTTTAAAAATTTTAATTTTATATTTTAAAAATTTAAATATTAAATTTTAAAAATTTAAAAATTAAAAAGTTAAATTTTGAATTTTAAAAATTTAAATAATAAATTTTGAAAATTTAAATATTAAATTTTAAAAATTTATATATTTAATTTTAGAAATTTAAATATTAAATTTTAAAAAATTAAATATTAAAATTTGAAATATTATATTTTAGAAATTTAAAAAATAAAAAGTTAAATTATAAATTTTAAAAATTTAAATATTAAATTTTAGATATTTAAATAATAAACATTAAATATTTAAATATTAAATTTGAAAAATTTAAGTATTAAAAATTTAAATTTCATATTTTAAAAATTTAAATATTAAATTTTAGAAATTTAAATATTAAAAATTTAAATTTTATATTTTAAAAATTTAAATATTATACTTTAAAAAATTTAAATATTGGAAATTTAAATTTTATATTTTAAAAATTTAAACATTAAATTTTAAAAATTTAAATATTAAATTTTAAAAATTTAAATTTTAAATTTTCAAAATTTAAATATTAAAAATTTAAATTTTCAATATTAAAAATTTAAATATTAAATTTTAAAAAATTAAATTTTAAATATTAAAAATTTAAATATTAAATTTTAAAAAATTAAATTTTAAATATTAAAAATTTAAATATTAAATTTTAAAAATTTAAATATTAAAATTTTAAAAATTTAAATATTAAAATTTTAAAAATTTAAATATTAAAATTTTAAATTTTATATTTTAGAAATTTAAATATTAAATTTTAGAAATTTAAATATTAAATTTTAAAAATTTAAATATTAACAATTTAAATTTTAAATTTTAAAAATTTGAATGTTAAAAAATTAAATATTAATATTAAATATTTAAGTATTAAATTTTTAAAATTTTAATTTTATATTTTAAAAATTTAAATATTTAATTTTAAAAATTTAAATAATAAATTTTGAAAATTTAAATATTAAATTTTAAATAATTAAATTTTAAATATTAAAAATTTAAATATTAAATTTTAAAAATTTAAATATTAAATTTCAAAAATTTAAATATTAAATTTTAGAAATTTAAATATTAAATTTTAAAAATTTAAATATTAAAAATTTGAATATTAAATTCTAAAAATTTAAATTTTAAATTTTGAAAATAAAAATATTAAATTTTAAAAATTTAATTATTATAAATTTAAATTTTTAATTTTAAAAATTTAAATATTAAATTTTAAAAATTTAAATACTAAAATTTTAAATTTTATATTTTAGAAATTTAAATATTATATTTTAAAAATTTAAATATTAAATTTCAAAAATTTAAATATTAAATTTTAGAAATTTAAATATTAAATTTTAAAAATTTAAATATTAAAAATTTAAATTTTTAATATTAAAAATGTAAATTTTAAATTTTAAAAAATTAAATTTTAAATATTAAAAATTTAAATATTAAATTTTAAAAATTTAAATTTTAAATTTTAAAAATTTAAATTTTAAATTTTAAAAATTTAAATATTAAATTTTAAAAATTTAAATATTAAAAATTAAAATTTTAAATTTTGAAAATTTAAATATTAAATTTTAAATATTTAATTACTAAAAATTTAAATTTTAAATTTTAGAAATTTAAATATTAAATTTGAATAATTTAATTATTAACAAGTTAAATTTTATAATTTAAAAATTTAAATATAATATTTTAAAAATTTAAATATTGAAAATTTAAATTTTATATTTTAAAAATTTAAATATTAAATTTGAAAAAATTAAATTTTAAACATTAAAAATTTAAATATTAAATTTTAAAAATTTAAATTTTAAATTTTAAAAATTTAAATTTTAAATTTTAAAAATTTAAATATTATATTTTAAAAATTTAAATATTAAAAATTAAAATTTTAAATTTTAGAAATTTAAATATTAAATTTTAAAAATTTAAATATTAAATTTCAAAAATTTAAATATTAAATTTAAAAATTTAAATATTAAATTTTAAAAATTTAAATATTAAAAATTTAAATTTTAAATTTTAGAAATTTAAATATTAAACTTTAAATGTTTAAATATTAAATTTCAAAAATTTAAATATTAAATTTTAGAAATTTAAATATTAAATTTGAAAAATTTAAATATTAAAAATTTAAATTTCATATTTTAAAAATTTAAATTTCATATTTTAAAAATTTAAATATTAAATTTTTTAAATTTAATTATTAAAAAGTTAAATTTTATATTTTAAAAATTTAAATATTATATTTTAGAAATTTAAATATTGAAAATTTAAATTTTATATTTTAAAAATTTAAATATTAAAGTTTAAAACTTTAAATATTAAATTTTAAAACTTTATATATTAAAAATTTTAATTTTAAATTTAAAAATTTGAATTTTAAAAATTTAAATTTTAAATATTAAAAATTTAAATATTATATTTTAGAAATTTAAATATTAAATTTGAAAAATTTAAATATTAAAAATTTAAATTTCATATTTTAAAAATTTAAATTTCATATTTTAAAAATTTAAATATTAAATTTTTTAAATTTAATTATTAAAAAGTTAAATTTTATATTTTAAAAATTTAAATATTATATTTAAAAATTTAAATATTGAAAATTTAAATTTTATATTTTAAAAATTTAAATATTAAAGTTTAAAAATTTAAATATTAAAATTTTAAATTTTATATTTTAGAAATTTAAATATTAAGTTTTAAAAATTTAAATATTAAATTTCAAAAATTTAAATATTAAATTTTAAAAATTTAAGTATTAAATTTTAGAAATTTAAATATTAAATTTTAAAAATTTAAATATTAAATTTCAAAAATTTAAATATTAAAAATTTAAATTTCATATTTTAAAAATTTAAATTTCATATTTTAAAAATTTAAATATTAAATTTTTTTAATTTAATTATTATAAAGTTAAATTTTATATTTTAAAAATTTAAATATTATATTTTAGAAATCTAAATATTGAAAATTTAAATTTTATATTTTAAAAATTTAAATATTAAAGTTTAAAAATTTAAATATTAAAGTTTAAAACTTTAAATATTAAATTTTAGAAATTTAAATATTAAATTTTAAAAATTTAAATATTAAAAATTTAAATTTTTAATATTAAAAATTTAAATATTAAATTTTAAAAAATTAAATTTTAAATATTAAAAATTTAAATATTAAATTTTAAATATTAAAAATTAAAATTTTAAATTTTGAAAATTTAAATATTAAATTTTAAAAATTTAATTACTAAAAATTTAAATTTTAAATTTTAGAAATTTAAATATTAAATTTGAAAAATTTAATTATTAAAAAGTTAAATTTTATAATTTAAAAATTTAAATATAATATTTTAAAAATTTAAATATTGAAAATTTAAATTTTATATTTTAAAAATTTAAATATTAAATTTTAAAAAATTAAATTTTAAATATTAAAAATTTAAATATTAAATTTTAAAAATTTAAATTTTAAATTTTAAAAATTTAAATTTTAAATTTTAAAAATTTAAATATTAAATTTTAAAAATTTAAATATTAAAAATTAAAATTTTAAATTTTAGAAATTTAAATATTAAATTTTAAAAATTTAAATATTAAATTTCAAAAATTTAAATATTAAATTTAAAAATTTAAATATTAAATTTTAAAAATTTAAATATTAAAAATTTAAATTTTAAATTTAAAAATTTAAATTTTAAATTTTAGAAATTTAAATATTAAACTTTAAATATTTAAATATTAAATTTAAAAAATTTAAATATTAAAAATTTAAATTTCATATTTTAAAAATTTTAATATTAAATTTTTAAAATTTAATTATTAAAAAGTTAAATTTTATAATTTAAAAATTTAAATATAATATTTTAAAAATTTAAATATTGAAAATTTAAATTTTATATTTTAAAAACTTAAATATTAAAGTTTAAAAATTTTATATATTAAAAATTTTAATTTTAAATTTAAAAAATTTGAATATTAAAAATTTAAATTTTAAATATTCAAAATTTAAATATTAAATTTTAGAAATTTAAATATTAAATTTTAAAAATTTAAATATTAAGAATTTAAATTTTTAATATTAAAAATTTAAATATTAAATTTTAAAATATTAAATATAAATATTAAAAATTTAAATATTAATTTTTTTAAATTTAATTATTAAAAAGTTAAATTTTATATTTTAAAAATTTAAATATTATATTTTAGAAATTTAAATTTTATATTTTAAAAATTTTAATATTAAAGTTTAAAAATTTAAATATTAAAGTTTAAAACTTTAAATATTAAATTTTAAAACTTTATATATTAAAAATTTTAATTTTAAATTTAAAAATTTGAATATTAAAAATTTAAATATTAATATTAAAAATTTAAATATTAAATTTTAAAAATTTTAATTTTATATTTTAAAAATATAAATATTGAAAATTTTAATTTTATATTTTAAAAATATAAATATTGAAAATTTAAATTTTATATTTTAAAAATTGAAATATTAAATTTTAAAAATTTAAATATTAAATTTCAAAAATTTAAATATTAAATTTTAGAAATTTAAATATTAAATTTTAAAAATTTAAATATTAAAAATTTAAATTTTTAATATTAAAAATTTAAATATTAAATTTTAAAAATTTAAATATTAAATTTTAAAAATTTAAATTTTAAATTTTAAAAATTTGAATATTAAAAATTTAAATATTAATATTAAAAATTTAAATATTAAATTTTAGAAATTTAAATATTAAATTTTAGAAATTTAAATATTAAAAATTTAAATTTTATATTTTAAAAATTTAAATATTATACTTTAAAAGTTTAAATATTGGAAACTTAAATTTTATATTTTAAAAATTTAAATATTAAATTTTAAAAATTTAAATATTAAATTTTAAAAATTTAAATATTAAATTTCAAAAATTTAAATTTTAAATTTTAAAAATTTAAATATTAAATTTTAAAAATTTAAATATTAAATTTTAAAAATTTAAATATTAAAATTTTAAATTTTATATTTTAGAAATTTAAATATTTAATTTTAAAAATTTAAATATTAAATTTCAAAAATTTAAATATTAAATTTTAGAAATTTAAATATTATATTTTAAAAATTTAATTATTAAAAATTTAAATATTAAATTTTAAAAATTTAAATATTAAATTTTAGAAATTTAAATATTAAATTTTGAAAAAAAAATATTACATTTTAAAAATTTAATTATTATAAATTTAAATTTTTAATTTTAAAAATTTAAATATTAAATTTTAAAAATTTAAATACTAAAATTTTAAATTTTATATTTTAGAAATTTAAATTTTAAATTTTAAAAATTTAAATATTAAATTTCAAAAATTTAAATATTAAATTTTAGAAATTTAAATATTAAATTTTAAAAATTTAAATATTGAAAATTTAAATTTTGTATTTTAAAAATTTAAATATTAAATTTTATAAATTTAAATTTTAAATATTAAATTTTAAAAATTTAAATTTTAAATTTTAAAAATTTAAATTTTAAATTTTAAAAATTTAAATATTAAATTTTAAAAATTTAAATATTAAAAATTAAAATTTTAAATTTTAGATATTTAAATATTAAATTTTAAAAATTTAAATATTAAATTTCAAAAATTTAAATATTAAATTTAAAAATTTAAATATTAAATTTTAAAAATTTAAATATTAAAAATTTAAATTTTAAATTTTAAAAATTTAAACTTTAAATTTTAGAAATTTAAATATTAAACTTTAAATATTTAAATATTAAATTTCAAAAATTTAAATTTTATATTTTAGAAATTTAAATATTGAAAATTTAAATTTTATATTTCAAAAATTTAAATATTAAATTTTAGAAATTTAAGTATTAAATTTTAGAAATTTAAATATTAAATTTTAAAAATTTAAATATTAAAAATTTAAATTTTTATTATTAAAAATTTAAATATTAAATTTTAAAAAATTAAATTTTAATTATTAAAAATTTAATATTAAAATTTTAGAAATTTAAATATTAAGTTTTAAAAATTTAAATATTAAAAATTTAAATTTTAAATTTTAAAAATTTGAATATAAAAAAATTTAAATATTAATATTAAAAATTTAAATATTAAATTTTAAAAATTTTAATTTTATATTTTAAAAATATAAATATTGAAAATTTAAATTTTATATTTTAAAAATTTAAATATTAAATTTTAAAAGTTTAAATATTAAATTTTAAAAATTTAAATATTAAATTTCAAAAATTTAAATATTAAATTTTAGAAATTTAAATATAAAATTTTAAAAATTTAAATATTATAAATTTAAATTTTTAATATTAAAAATTTAAATATTAAATTTTAAAGAATTAAATTTTAAAAATTTAAATATTAAATTTTAAAAATTTAAATATTAAAATATTAAAAATTTAAATATTAAAATTTTATATTATATATTTTAGAAATTTAAATATTAAATTTTAAAAATTTAAATATTAAATTTCAAAAATTTAAATATTAAATTTTAGAAATTTAAATATTAAATTTAAAAAATTTAAATTTTTAATATTAAAAATTTAAATTTTTAATATTAAAAATTTAAATATTAAATTTTAAATATTAAAAATTTAAATTTTAAATTTTAAAATATTAAATTTTAAATATTAAAAATTTAAATATTAAATTTTAAAAATTTAAATATTAAAATTTTAATAATTTAAATATTAAAATTTTAAATTTTATATTTTAGAAATTTAAATATTAAATTTTAAATATTTAAATATTAAATTTCAAAAATTTAAATATTAAAAATTTAAATTTCATATTTTAAAAATTTAAATTTCATATTTTAAAAATTTAAATATTAAATTTTTTTAATTTAATTATTAAAAAGTTAAATTTTATATTTTAAAAATTTAAATATTATATTTTAAAAATCTAAATATTGAAAATTTAAATTTTATATTTTAAAAATTTAATTAAAGTTTAAAAATTTAAATATTAAAGTAAAACTTTAAATATTAAATTTTAGAAATTTAAATATTAAATTTTAAAAATTTAAATATTAAAAATTTAAATTTTTAATATTAAAAATTTAAATATTAAATTTTAAAAAATTAAATTTTAAATATTAAAAATTTAAATATTAAATTTTAAAAATTTAAATATTAAAATTTTAAAAATTTAAATATTAAAATTTTAAATTATATATTTTAGAAATTTAAATATTAAATTTTAAAAATTTAAATATTAAATTTAAATATTAAATTTTAAAAAATTAAATTTTAAATATTAAAAATTTAAATATTAAAATTTTAAAAATTTAAATATTAAAATCTTAAATTATATATTTTAGAAATTTAAATATTAAATTTTAAAAATTTAAATATTAAATTTCAAAAATTTAAATATTAAATTTTAGAAATTTAAATATTAAATTTTAAAAATTTGAATATTAAATTTTAAAAATTTAAATTTTAAATTTTGAAAATAAAAATATTAAATTTTAAAAATTTAATTATTATAAATTTAAATTTTAAATTTTAAAAATTTAAATATTAAATTTTAAAAATTTAAATACTAAAATTTCAAATTTTATATTTTAGAAATTTAAATATTAAATTTTAAAAATTTAAATATTAAATTTCAAAAATTTAAATATTAAATTTTAGAAATTTAAATATTAAATTTTAAAAATTGAAATATTAAAAATTTGAATATTAAATTTTAAAAATTTAAATTTTAAATTTTGAAAATAAAAAAATTAAATTTTAAAAATTTAATTATTATAAATTTAAATTTTAAATTTTAAAAATTTAAATATTAATTTTTAAAAATTTAAATACTAATATTTTAAATTTTATATTTTAGAAATTTAAATATTAAATTTTAAAAATTTAAATATTAAATTTCAAAAATTTAAATATTAAATTTTAGAAATTTAAATATTAAATTTTAAAAATTTAAATATTAAAAATTTAAATTTTTAATATTAAAAATTTAAATTTTAAATTTTAAAAAATTAAATTTTAATTATTAAAAATTTAAATATTAAATTTTAAATATTAAAAATTAAAATTTTAAATTTTGAAAATTTAAATATTAAATTTTAAAAATTTAATTACTAAAAATTTAAATTTTAAATTTTAGAAATTTAAATATTAAATTTGAAAAATTTAATTATTAAAAAGTTAAATTTTATAATTTAAAAATTTAAATATAATATTTTAAAAATTTAAATATTGAAAATTTAAATTTTATATTTTAAAAATTTAAATATTAAATTTTAAAAAATTAAATTTTAAATATTAAAAATTTAAATATTAAATTTTAAAAATTTAAATTTTAAATTTTTTAAAATTTAAATTTTAAATTTTAAAAATTTAAATTTTAAATTTTAAAAATTTAAATATTAAATTCTAAAAATTTAAATATTAAAAATTTAAATTTCATATTTTAAAAATTTAAATTTCATATTTTAAAAATTTAAATATTAAAGTTTAAAAATTTAAATATTAAAGTTTAAAACTTTAAATATTAAATTTTAAAACTTTATATATTAAAAATTTTAATTTTAAATTTAAAAATTTGAATATTAAAAATTTAAATTTTAAATTTTAAAGATTTAAATATTAAATTTTAAAAATTTAAATATTAAAAATTAAAATTTTAAATTTTAGAAATTTAAATATTAAATTTAAAAATTTAAATATTAAATTTTAAAAATTTAAATATTAAAAATTTAAATTTTAAATTTTAAAAATTTAACTTTTAAATTTGAGATATTTAAATATTAAACTTTAAATATTTAAATATTAAATTTAAAAAATATAAATATTAAAAATTTAAATTTCATATTTTAAAAATTTAAATATTAAATTTTTAAAATTTAATTATTAAAAAGTTAAATTTTATAATTTAAAAATTTAAATATAATATTTTAAAAATTTAAATATTGAAAATTTAAATTTTATATTTTAAAAATTTAAATATTATATTTTAGAAATTTAAATTTTATATTTTAAAAATTTAAATATTAAAGTTTAAAACTTTAAATATTAAATTTTAAAACTTTATATATTAAAAATTTTAATTTTAAATTTAAAAATTTGAATATTAAAAATTTAAATATTAATATTAAAAATTTAAAATTTTTTAATTATTAATAATTAATTTTAAAAATTTTAATTTTATATTTTAAAAATATAAATATTGAAAATTTAAATTTTATATTTTAAAAATTTAAATATTAAATTTTAAAAATTTAAATATTAAATTTCAAAAAGTTAAATATTAAATTTTAGAAATTTAAATATTAAATTTTAAAAATTTAAATATTAAAAATTTAAATTTTTAATATTAAAATTTTAAATAATTAATTTTAAAAAATTAAATTTTAAATATTAAAAATTTAAATATTAAATTTTAAAAATTTAAATATTAAAAATTTAAATATTAAAATTTTAAATTATATATTTTAGAAATTTAAATATTAAATTTTAAAAATTTAAATATTAAATTTCAAAAATTTAAATATTAAATTTTGGAAATTTAAATATTAAATTTTAAAAATTTAAATATTAAAAATTTGAATAATAAATTTTAAAAATTTAAATTTTAAATTTTGAAAATAAAAATATTAAATTTTAAAAATTTAATTATTATAAATTTAAATTTTAAATTTTAAAAATTTAAATATTAAATTTTAAAAATTTAAATACTAAAATTTTAAATTTTATATTTTAGAAATTTAAATATTAAATTTTAAAAATTTAAATATTAAATTTCAAAAATTTAAATATTAAATTTTAGAAATTTTAATATTAAATTTTAAAAATTTAAATATTAAAAATTTAAATTTTTAATATTAAAAATTTAAATTTTAAATTTTAAAAAATTAAATTTTAAATATTAAAAATTTAAATATTAAATTTTAAAAATTTAAATTTTAAATTTTAAAAATTTAAATTTTAAATTTTAAAAATTTAAATATTAAATTTTAAAAATTTAAATATTAAAAATTAAAATTTTAAATTTTGAAAATTTAAATATAATATTTTAAAAATTTAATTACTAAAAATTTAAATTTTAAATTTTAGAAATTTAAATATTTCATTTTAAAAATTTAAATATTGAAAATTTAAATTTTATATTTTAAAAATTTAAATATTAAATTTTAGAAATTTAAATATTAAAAATTTAAATTTTGTATTTTAAAAATTTTAATTTTATATTTTTAAAAATTTAAATATTAAATTTTAAAACTTTATATATTAAAAATTTTAATTTTAAATTTAAAAAATTTGAATATTAAAAATTTAAATTTTAAATATTAAAAATTTAAATATTAAATTTTAGAAATTTAAATATTAAATTTTAAAAATTTAAATATTAAATATTTAAATTTTTAGTATTTAAAATTTAAATATTAAATTTTAAAATATTAAATTTTAAATATTAAAAATTTAAATATTAAATTTTAAAAATTTAAATATTAATATTTTAAAAATTTAAATATTAAAATTTTAAATTTTATATTTTAGAAATTTAAATATTAAATTTGAAAAATTTAAATATTAAAAATTTAAATTTCATATTTTAAAAATTTAAATATTAAATTTTAGAAATTTAAATATTAAAAATTTAAATTTTGTATTTTAAAAATTTTAATTTTATATTTTAAAAATTTAAATATTAAATTTTAAAAATTTAAATTTTAAATTTTGAAAATATAAATATTAAATTTTAAAAATATAATTATTATAAATTTAAATTTTAAATTTTAAAAATTTAAATTTAAAATTTTAAAAATTTAAATTTAAAATTTTAAAAATTTAAATATTAAAAATCAAAATTTTAAATTTGAAAATTTAAATATTAAATTTTAAAAATTTAATTACTAAAAATTTAAATTTTAAATTTTAGAAATTTAAATTTTAAACATTAAATATTTAATTATTAAATTTGAAAAATTTAAATATAAAAAATTTAAATTTCATATTTTAAAAATTTAAATATTAAATTTTTTAAATTTAATTATTAAAAAGTTAAATTTTATATTTTAAAAATTTAAATATTATATTTTAGAAATTTAAATATTGAAAATTTAAATTTTATATTTTAAAAATTTAAATATTAAAGTTTAAAAATTTAAATATTAAAGTTTAAAACATTAAATATTAAATTTTAAAACTTTATATATTAAAAATTTTAATTTTAAATTTAAAAATGTGAATATTAAAAATTTAAATTTTAAATATTAAAAATTTAAATTTTAAATTTTAAAAATTTGAATATAAAAAAATTTAAATATTAATATTAAAAATTTAAATATTAAATTTTAAAAATTTTAATTTTATATTTTAAAAATATAAATATTGAAAATTTAAATTTTATATTTTAAAAATTTAAATATTAAATTTTAAAAATTTAAATATTAAATTTTAAAAATTTAAATATTAAATTTCAAAAATTTAAATATTAAATTTTAGAAATTTAAATATAAAATTTTAAAAATTTAAATATTATAAATTTAAATTTTTAATATTAAAAATTTAAATATTAAATTTTAAAGAATTAAATTTTAAAAATTTAAATATTAAATTTTAAAAATTTAAATATTAAAATATTAAAAATTTAAATATTAAAATTTTATATTATATATTTTAGAAATTTAAATATTAAATTTTAAAAATTTAAATATTAAATTTCAAAAATTTAAATATTAAATTTTAGAAATTTAAATATTAAATTTAAAAAATTTAAATTTTTAATATTAAAAATTTAAATTTTTAATATTAAAAATTTAAATATTAAATTTTAAATATTAAAAATTTAAATTTTAAATTTTAAAATATTAAATTTTAAATATTAAAAATTTAAATATTAAATTTTAAAAATTTAAATATTAAAATTTTAATAATTTAAATATTAAAATTTTAAATTTTATATTTTAGAAATTTAAATATTAAATTTTAAATATTTAAATATTAAATTTCAAAAATTTAAATATTAAAAATTTAAATTTCATATTTTAAAAATTTAAATTTCATATTTTAAAAATTTAAATATTAAATTTTTTTAATTTAATTATTAAAAAGTTAAATTTTATATTTTAAAAATTTAAATATTATATTTTAAAAATCTAAATATTGAAAATTTAAATTTTATATTTTAAAAATTTAATTAAAGTTTAAAAATTTAAATATTAAAGTAAAACTTTAAATATTAAATTTTAGAAATTTAAATATTAAATTTTAAAAATTTAAATATTAAAAATTTAAATTTTTAATATTAAAAATTTAAATATTAAATTTTAAAAAATTAAATTTTAAATATTAAAAATTTAAATATTAAATTTTAAAAATTTAAATATTAAAATTTTAAAAATTTAAATATTAAAATTTTAAATTATATATTTTAGAAATTTAAATATTAAATTTTAAAAATTTAAATATTAAATTTAAATATTAAATTTTAAAAAATTAAATTTTAAATATTAAAAATTTAAATATTAAAATTTTAAAAATTTAAATATTAAAATCTTAAATTATATATTTTAGAAATTTAAATATTAAATTTTAAAAATTTAAATATTAAATTTCAAAAATTTAAATATTAAATTTTAGAAATTTAAATATTAAATTTTAAAAATTTGAATATTAAATTTTAAAAATTTAAATTTTAAATTTTGAAAATAAAAATATTAAATTTTAAAAATTTAATTATTATAAATTTAAATTTTAAATTTTAAAAATTTAAATATTAAATTTTAAAAATTTAAATACTAAAATTTCAAATTTTATATTTTAGAAATTTAAATATTAAATTTTAAAAATTTAAATATTAAATTTCAAAAATTTAAATATTAAATTTTAGAAATTTAAATATTAAATTTTAAAAATTGAAATATTAAAAATTTGAATATTAAATTTTAAAAATTTAAATTTTAAATTTTGAAAATAAAAAAATTAAATTTTAAAAATTTAATTATTATAAATTTAAATTTTAAATTTTAAAAATTTAAATATTAATTTTTAAAAATTTAAATACTAATATTTTAAATTTTATATTTTAGAAATTTAAATATTAAATTTTAAAAATTTAAATATTAAATTTCAAAAATTTAAATATTAAATTTTAGAAATTTAAATATTAAATTTTAAAAATTTAAATATTAAAAATTTAAATTTTTAATATTAAAAATTTAAATTTTAAATTTTAAAAAATTAAATTTTAATTATTAAAAATTTAAATATTAAATTTTAAATATTAAAAATTAAAATTTTAAATTTTGAAAATTTAAATATTAAATTTTAAAAATTTAATTACTAAAAATTTAAATTTTAAATTTTAGAAATTTAAATATTAAATTTGAAAAATTTAATTATTAAAAAGTTAAATTTTATAATTTAAAAATTTAAATATAATATTTTAAAAATTTAAATATTGAAAATTTAAATTTTATATTTTAAAAATTTAAATATTAAATTTTAAAAAATTAAATTTTAAATATTAAAAATTTAAATATTAAATTTTAAAAATTTAAATTTTAAATTTTTTAAAATTTAAATTTTAAATTTTAAAAATTTAAATTTTAAATTTTAAAAATTTAAATATTAAATTCTAAAAATTTAAATATTAAAAATTTAAATTTCATATTTTAAAAATTTAAATTTCATATTTTAAAAATTTAAATATTAAAGTTTAAAAATTTAAATATTAAAGTTTAAAACTTTAAATATTAAATTTTAAAACTTTATATATTAAAAATTTTAATTTTAAATTTAAAAATTTGAATATTAAAAATTTAAATTTTAAATTTTAAAGATTTAAATATTAAATTTTAAAAATTTAAATATTAAAAATTAAAATTTTAAATTTTAGAAATTTAAATATTAAATTTAAAAATTTAAATATTAAATTTTAAAAATTTAAATATTAAAAATTTAAATTTTAAATTTTAAAAATTTAACTTTTAAATTTGAGAAATTTAAATATTAAACTTTAAATATTTAAATATTAAATTTAAAAAATATAAATATTAAAAATTTAAATTTCATATTTTAAAAATTTAAATATTAAATTTTTAAAATTTAATTATTAAAAAGTTAAATTTTATAATTTAAAAATTTAAATATAATATTTTAAAAATTTAAATATTGAAAATTTAAATTTTATATTTTAAAAATTTAAATATTATATTTTAGAAATTTAAATTTTATATTTTAAAAATTTAAATATTAAAGTTTAAAACTTTAAATATTAAATTTTAAAACTTTATATATTAAAAATTTTAATTTTAAATTTAAAAATTTGAATATTAAAAATTTAAATATTAATATTAAAAATTTAAATATTAAATTTTAAAAATTTTAATTTTATATTTTAAAAATATAAATATTGAAAATTTAAATTTTATATTTTAAAAATTTAAATATTAAATTTTAAAAATTTAAATATTAAATTTCAAAAAGTTAAATATTAAATTTTAGAAATTTAAATATTAAATTTTAAAAATTTAAATATTAAAAATTTAAATTTTTAATATTAAAATTTTAAATAATTAATTTTAAAAAATTAAATTTTAAATATTAAAAATTTAAATATTAAATTTTAAAAATTTAAATATTAAAAATTTAAATATTAAAATTTTAAATTATATATTTTAGAAATTTAAATATTAAATTTTAAAAATTTAAATATTAAATTTCAAAAATTTAAATATTAAATTTTGGAAATTTAAATATTAAATTTTAAAAATTTAAATATTAAAAATTTGAATAATAAATTTTAAAAATTTAAATTTTAAATTTTGAAAATAAAAATATTAAATTTTAAAAATTTAATTATTATAAATTTAAATTTTAAATTTTAAAAATTTAAATATTAAATTTTAAAAATTTAAATACTAAAATTTTAAATTTTATATTTTAGAAATTTAAATATTAAATTTTAAAAATTTAAATATTAAATTTCAAAAATTTAAATATTAAATTTTAGAAATTTTAATATTAAATTTTAAAAATTTAAATATTAAAAATTTAAATTTTTAATATTAAAAATTTAAATTTTAAATTTTAAAAAATTAAATTTTAAATATTAAAAATTTAAATATTAAATTTTAAAAATTTAAATTTTAAATTTTAAAAATTTAAATTTTAAATTTTAAAAATTTAAATATTAAATTTTAAAAATTTAAATATTAAAAATTAAAATTTTAAATTTTGAAAATTTAAATATAATATTTTAAAAATTTAATTACTAAAAATTTAAATTTTAAATTTTAGAAATTTAAATATTTCATTTGAAAAATTTAATTATTAAAAAGTTATATTTTATAATTTAAAAATTTAAATATAATATTTTAAAAATTTAAATATTGAAAATTTAAATTTTATATTTTAAAAATTTAAATATTAAATTTTAGAAATTTAAATATTAAAAATTTAAATTTTGTATTTTAAAAATTTTAATTTTATATTTTTAAAAATTTAAATATTAAATTTTAAAACTTTATATATTAAAAATTTTAATTTTAAATTTAAAAAATTTGAATATTAAAAATTTAAATTTTAAATATTAAAAATTTAAATATTAAATTTTAGAAATTTAAATATTAAATTTTAAAAATTTAAATATTAAATATTTAAATTTTTAGTATTTAAAATTTAAATATTAAATTTTAAAATATTAAATTTTAAATATTAAAAATTTAAATATTAAATTTTAAAAATTTAAATATTAATATTTTAAAAATTTAAATATTAAAATTTTAAATTTTATATTTTAGAAATTTAAATATTAAATTTGAAAAATTTAAATATTAAAAATTTAAATTTCATATTTTAAAAATTTAAATATTAAATTTTAGAAATTTAAATATTAAAAATTTAAATTTTGTATTTTAAAAATTTTAATTTTATATTTTAAAAATTTAAATATTAAATTTTAAAAATTTAAATTTTAAATTTTGAAAATATAAATATTAAATTTTAAAAATATAATTATTATAAATTTAAATTTTAAATTTTAAAAATTTAAATTTAAAATTTTAAAAATTTAAATTTAAAATTTTAAAAATTTAAATATTAAAAATCAAAATTTTAAATTTGAAAATTTAAATATTAAATTTTAAAAATTTAATTACTAAAAATTTAAATTTTAAATTTTAGAAATTTAAATTTTAAACATTAAATATTTAATTATTAAATTTGAAAAATTTAAATATTAAAAATTTAAATTTCATATTTTAAAAATTTAAATATTAAATTTTTTAAATTTAATTATTAAAAAGTTAAATTTTATATTTTAAAAATTTAAATATTATATTTTAGAAATTTAAATATTGAAAATTTAAATTTTATATTTTAAAAATTTAAATATTAAAGTTTAAAAATTTAAATATTAAAGTTTAAAACATTAAATATTAAATTTTAAAACTTTATATATTAAAAATTTTAATTTTAAATTTAAAAATGTGAATATTAAAAATTTAAATTTTAAATATTAAAAATTTAAATATTAAATTTTAAAAATTTAAATATTAAAAATTTAAATTTTTAATATTAAAAATTTAAATATTAAATTTTAAAAAATTAAATTTTAAATATTAAAAATTTAAATATTAAAGTTTAAAAATTTAAATATTAAATTTTAGAAATTTAAATATTAAATTTTAAAAATTTAAATAATAAAAATTTAAATTTTTAATATTAAAAATTTAAATATTAAATTTTAAAAAATTAAATTTTAAATTTTAAAAATTTAAATATTAATTTTTAAAAATTTAAATACTAAAATTTTAAATTTTTTATTTTAGAAATTTAAATATTAAATTTTAAAAATTTAAATATTAAATTTCAAAAATTTAAATATTAAATTTTAGAAATTTAAATATTAAATTTTAAATATTTAAATCTTAAAAATTTAAATTTTTAATATTAAAAATTTAAATTTTAAATTTTAAAAAATTAAATTTTAATTATTAAAAATTTAAATAATAAATTTTAAATATTAAAAATTAAAATTTTAAATTTTGAAAATTTAAATATTAAATTTTAAAAATTTAATTACTAAAAATTTAAATTTTAAATTTTAGAAATTTAAATTTTAAATTTGAAAAATTTAATTATTAAAAAGTTAAATTTTATAATTTAAAAATTTAAATATAATATTTTAAAATTTTAAATATTGAAAATTTAAATTTTATATTTTAAAAATTTGAATATTAAATTTTAAAAAATTAAATTTTAAATATTAAAAATTTAAATATTAAATTTTAAAAATTTAAATATTAAAAATTTAAATTTCATATTTTAAAAATTTAAATTTCATATTTTAAAAATTTAAATATTAAATTTTTTAAATTTAATTATTAAAAAGTTAAATTTTATATTTTAAAACTTTAAATATTATATTTTAGAAATTTAAATATTGAAAATTTAAATTTTATATTTTAAAAATTTAAATATTAAAGTTTAAAAATTTAAATATTAAAGTTTAAAACTTTAAATATTAAATTTTAAAACTTTATATATTAAAAATTTTAATTTTAAATTTAAAAATTTGAATATTAAAAATTTAAATTTTAAATATTAAAAATTTAAATATTAAATTATAGAAATTTAAATATTAAATTTAAAAAATTTAAATATTAAAAATTTAAATTTTTAATATTAAAAATTTAAATATTAAAGTTTAAAACTTTAAATATTAAATTTTAAAACTTTATATATTAAAAATTTTAATATTAAATTTGAAAATTTGAATATTAAAAATTTAAATATTAATATTAAAAATTTAAATATTAAATTTTAAAAATTTAAATTTTATATTTTAAAAATATAAATATTGAAAATTTAAATTTTATATTTTAAAAATTTAAATATTAAATTTTAAAAATTTAAATATTAAATTTCAAAAAGTTAAATATTAAATTTTAGAAATTTAAATATTAAATTTTAAAAATTTAAATATTAAAAAATTAAATTTTTAATATTAAAATTTTAAATAATTAATTTTAAAAAATTAAATTTTAAATATTAAAAATTTAAATATTAAATTTTAAAAATTTAAATATTAAAAATTTAAATATTAAATTTTAAAAATTTAAATATTAAATTTCAAAAATTTAAATATTAAATTTTAGAAATTTAAATATTAAATTTTAAAAATTTAAATATTAAAAATTTGAATAATAAATTTTAAAAATTTAAATTTTAAATTTTGAAAATAAAAATATTAAATTTTAAAAATTTAATTATTATAAATTTAAATTTTAAATTTTAAAAATTTAAATATTAAATTTTAAAAATTTAAATACTAAAATTTTAAATTTTATATTTTAGAAATTTAAATATTAAATTTTAAAAATTTAAATATTAAATTTCAAAAATTTAAATATTAAATTTTAGAAATTTTAATATTAAATTTTAAAAATTTAAATATTAAAAATTTAAATTTTTAATATTAAAAATTTAAATTTTAAATTTTAAAAAATTAAATTTTAAATATTAAAAATTTAAATATTAAATTTTAAAAATTTAAATTTTAAATTTTAAAAATTTAAATTTTAAATTTTAAAAATTTAAATATTAAATTTTAAAAATTTAAATATTAAAAATTAAAATTTTAAATTTTGAAAATTTAAATATTATATTTTAAAAATTTAATTACTAAAAATTTAAATTTTAAATTTTAGAAATTTAAATATTAAATTTGAAAAATTTAATTATTAAAAAATTATATTTTATAATTTAAAAATTTAAATATAATATTTTAAAAATTTAAATATTGAAAATTTAAATTTTATATTTTAAAAATGTAAATATTAAATTTTAGAAATTTAAATATTAAAAATTTAAATTTTGTATTTTAAAAATTTTAATTTTATATTTTTAAAAATTTAAATATTAAATTTTAAAACTTTATATATTAAAAATTTTAATTTTAAATTTAAAAAATTTGAATATTAAAAATTTAAATTTTAAATATTAAAAATTTAAATATTAAATTTTAGAAATTTAAATATTAAATTTTAAAAATTTAAATATTAAATATTTAAATTTTTAGTATTTAAAATTTAAATATTAAATTTTAAAATATTAAATTTTAAATATTAAAAATTTAAATATTAAATTTTAAAAATTTAAATATTAAAATTTTAAAAATTTAAATATTAAAATTTTAAATTTTATATTTTAGAAATTTAAATATTAAATTTTAAAAATTTAAATATTAAATTTGAAAAATTTAAATATTAAAAATTTAAATTTCATATTTTAAAAATTTAAATATTAAATTTTAGAAATTTAAATATTAAAAATTTAAATTTTGTATTTTAAAAATTTTAATTTTATATTTTAAAAATTTAAATATTAAATTTTAAAAATTTAAATTTTAAATTTTGAAAATATAAATATTAAATTTTAAAAATATAATTATTATAAATTTAAATTTTAAATTTTAAAAATTTAAATTTAAAATTTTAAAAATTTAAATTTAAAATTTTAAAAATTTAAATATTAAAAATCAAAATTTTAAATTTGAAAATTTAAATATTAAATTTTAAAAATTTAATTACTAAAAATTTAAATTTTAAATTTTAGAAATTTAAATTTTAAACATTAAATATTTAATTATTAAATTTGAAAAATTTAAATATTAAAAATTTAAATTTCATATTTTATTATTATTTTATTTATTTAAATATTAAATTTTTTAAATTTAATTATTAAAAAGTTAAATTTTATATTTTAAAAATTTAAATATTATATTTTAGAAATTTAAATATTGAAAATTTAAATTTTATATTTTAAAAATTTAAATATTAAAGTTTAAAAATTTAAATATTAAAGTTTAAAACTTTAAATATTAAATTTTAAAATTTTATATATTAAAAATTTTAATTTTAAATTTAAAAATGTGAATATTAAAAATTTAAATTTTAAATATTAAAAATTTAAATATTAAATTTTAGAAATTTAAATATTAAAAATTTAAATTTTTAATATTAAAAATTTAAATATTAAATTTTAAAAAATTAAATTTTAAATATTAAAAATTTAAATATTAAAGTTTAAAAATTTAAATATTAAATTTTAGAAATTTAAATATTAAATTTTAAAAATTTAAATAATAAAAATTTAAATTTTTAATATTAAAAATTTAAATATTAAATTTTAAAAAATTAAATTTTAAATTTTAAAAATTTAAATATTAATTTTTAAAAATTTAAATACTAAAATTTTAAATTTTATATTTTAGAAATTTAAATATTAAATTTTAAAAATTTAAATATTAAATTTCAAAAATTTAAATATTAAATTTTAGAAATTTAAATATTAAATTTTAAATATTTAAATATTAAAAATTTAAATTTTTAATATTAAAAATTTACATTTTAAATTTTAAAAAATTAAATTTTAATTATTAAAAATTTAAATAATAAATTTTAAATATTAAAAATTAAAATTTTAAATTTTGAAAATTTAAATATTAAATTTTAAAAATTTAATTACTAAAAATTTAAATTTTAAATTTTAGAAATTTAAATATTAAATTTGAAAAATTTAATTATTAAAAAGTTAAATTTTATAATTTAAAAATTTAAATATAATATTTTAAAAATTTAAATATTGAAAATTTAAATTTTATATTTTAAAAATTTGAATATTAAATTTTAAAAAATTAAATTTTAAATATTAAAAATTTAAATATTAAATTTTAAAAATTTAAATTTTAAATTTTAAAAATTTAAATTTTAAATTTTAAAAATTTAAATATTAAATTTTAAAAATTTAAATATTAAAAATTTAAATTTCATATTATAAAAATTTAAATTTCATATTTTAAAAATTTAAATATTAAATTTTTTAAATTTAATTATTAAAAAGTTAAATTTTATATTTTAAAACTTTAAATATTATATTTTAGAAATTTAAATATTGAAAATTTAAATTTTATATTTTAAAAATTTAAATATTAAAGTTTAAAAATTTAAATATTAAAGTTTAAAACTTTAAATATTAAATTTTAAAACTTTATATATTAAAAATTTTAATTTTAAATTTAAAAATTTGAATATTAAAAATTTAAATTTTAAATATTAAAAATTTAAATATTAAATTATAGAAATTTAAATATTAAATTTAAAAAATTTAAATATTAAAAATTTAAATTTTTAATATTAAAAATTTAAATATTAAATTTTAAAAAATTAAATTTTAAATATTAAAAATTTAAATAATAAAATTTTAAAAATTTAAATATTAAAATTTTAAATTATTTTAGAAATTTAAATATTAAGTTTTAAAAATTTAAATATTAAATTTCAAAAATTTAAATATTAAATTTTAGAAATTTAAGTATTAAATTTTAGAAATTTAAATATTAAATTTTAAAAATTTAAATATTAAAAATTTAAATTTTAAATTTTAAAAATTTGAATATAAAAAAATTTAAATATTAAAAATTTAAATATTAAATTTTAAAAATTTTAATTTTATATTTTAAAAATATAAAAATTGAAAATTTAAATTTTATATTTTAAAAATTTAAATATTAAATTTTAAAAATTTAAATATTAAATTTTAAAAATTTAAATATTAAATTTCAAAAATTTAAATATTAAATTTTAGAAATTTAAATATTAAATTTTAAAAATTTAAATATTAAAAATTTAAATTTTTAATATTAAAAATTTAAATATTAAATTTTAAAGAATTAAATTTTAAAAATTTAAATATTAAATTTTAAATATTTAAATATTAAAATTTTAAAAATTTAAATATTAAAATTTTAAATTATATATTTTAGAAATTTAAATATTAAATTTTAAAAATTTAAATATTAAATTTCAAAAATTTAAATATTAAATTTTAGAAATTTAAATATTAAATTTTTAATATTAAAAATTTAAATTTTTAATATTAAAAATTTAAATATTAAATTTTAAAATATTAAATTTTAAATATTAAAAATTTAAATATTAAATTTTAAAATATTAAATTTTAAATATTAAAAATTTAAATATTAAATTTTAAAAATTTAAATATTAAAATTTTAATAATTTAAATATTAAAATTTTAAATTTTATATTTTAGAAATTTAAATATTAAATTTTAAAAATTTAAATATTAAATTTCAAAAATTTAAATATTAAAAATTTAAATTTCATATTTTAAAAATTTAAATTTCATATTTTAAAAATTTAAATATTAAATTTTTTTAATTTAATTATTAAAAAGTTAAATTTTATATTTTAAAAATTTAAATATT
Source organism: Aethina tumida (assembly GCF_024364675.1). Lineage (NCBI taxonomy): Eukaryota > Metazoa > Arthropoda > Insecta > Coleoptera > Nitidulidae > Aethina > Aethina tumida. Next base: position 17,693,566 of record NC_065435.1, on the reverse strand, counting down.
ATATTTTAGAAATCTAAATATTGAAAATTTAAATTTTATATTTTAAAAATTTAAATATTAAAGTTTAAAAATTTAAATATTAAAGTTTAAAACTTTAAATATTAAATTTTAGTAATTTAAATATTAAATTTTAAAAATTTAAATATTAAAAATTTAAATTTTTAATATTAAAAATTTAAATATTAAATTTTAAAAAATTAAATATTAAATTTTAAAAATATAAATATAAAATTTTAAAAATTTAAATATTAAAATTTTAAAAATTTAAATTTTAAAATTTTAAATTATATATTTTAGAAATTTAAATATTAAATTTTAAAAATTTAAATATTAAATTTCAAAAATTTAAATATTAAATTTTAGAAATTTAAATATGAAATTTTAAAAATTTAAATATTAAAAATTTGAATATTAAATTTTAAAAATTTAAATTTTAAATTTTAGAAATTTAAATATTAAACTTTAAATATTTAAATATTAAATTTAAAAAATTTAAATATTAAAAATTTAAATTTCATATTTTAAAAATTTAAATATTATATTTTTAAAATTTAATTATTAAAAAGTTAAATTTTATAATTTAAAAATTTAAATATAATATTTTAAAAATTTAAATATTGAAAATTTAAATTTTATATTTTAAAAATTTAAATATTAAAGTTTAAAAATTTTATATATTAAAAATTTTAATTTTAAATTTAAAAAATTTGAATATTAAAAATTTAAATTTTAAATATTAAAAATTTAAATATTAAATTTTAGAAATTTAAATATTAAATTTTAAAAATTTAAATATTAAAAATTTAAATTTTTAATATTAAAAATTTAAATATTAAATTTTAAAATATTAAATTTTAAATATTAAAAATTTAAATATTAAATTTTAAAAATTTAAATATTAAATTTTAGATATTTAAATATTAAATTTGAAAAATTTAAATATTAAAAATTTAAATTTCATATTTTAAAAAATTAAATATTAAATTTTTTAAATTTAATTATTAAAAAGTTAAATTTTATATTTTAAAAATTTAAATATTATATTTTAGAAATTTAAATTTTATATTTTAAAAATTTAAATATTAAAGTTTAAAAATTTAAATATTAAAGTTTAAAACTTCAAATATTAAATTTTAAAACTTTATATATTAAAAATTTTAATTTTAAATTTAAAAATTTGAATATTAAAAATTTAAATATTAATATTAAAAATTTAAATATTAAATTTTAAAAATTTTAATTTTATATTTTAAAAATATAAATATTGAAAATTTAAATTATATATTTTAAAAATTTAAATATTAAATTTTAAAAATTTAAATACTAAATTTTAAAAATTTAAATATTAAATTTCAAAAATTTAAATATTAAATTTTAGAAATTTAAATATTAAATTTTAAAAATTTAAATATTAAAAATTTAAATTTTAAATTTTAAAAATTTTAATTTTATATTTTAAAAATATAAATATTGAAAATTTAAATTTTGTATTTTAAAAATTTAAATATTAAATTTTAAAAATTTAAATATTAAATTTCAAAAATTTAAATATTAAATTTTAGAAATTTAAATATTAAATTTTAAAAATTTAAATATTAAAAATTTAAATTTTTAATATTAAAAATTTAAATATTAAATTTTAAAAAATTAAATTTTAAATATTAAAAATTTAAATACTAAATTTTAAAAATTTATATATTAAAATTTTAAAAATTTAAATATTAAAATTTTAAATTATATATTTTAGAAATTTAAATATTAAATTTTAAAAATTTAAATATTAAATTTCAAAAATTTAAATATTAAATTTTAGAAATTTAAATATTAAATTTTATAAATTTAAATATTAAAAATTTGAATAATAAATTTTAAAAATTTAAATTTTAAATTTTGAAAATAAAAATTTTAAAAATTTAATTATTATAAATTTAAATTTTAAATTTTAAAAATTTAAATATTGAATTTTAAAAATTTAAATACTAAAATTTTAAATTTTATATTTTAGAAATTTAAATATTAAATTTCAAAAATTTAAATATTAAATTTTTGAAATTTAAATATTAAATTTGAAAAATTTAAATATTAAAAATTTAAATTTCATATTTTAAAAATTTAAATATTAAATTTTAGAAATTTAAATATTAAAAATTTAAATTTTGTATTTTAAAAATTTTAATTTTATATTTTACAAATTTAAATATTAAATTTTAAAAATTTAAATTTTAAATTTTGAAAATATAAATATTAAATTTTAAAAATATAATTATTATAAATTTAAATTTTAAATTTTAAAAGTTTAAATTTAAAATTTTAAAAATTTAAATATTAAAAATCAAAATTTTAAATTTGAAAATTTAAATATTAAATTTTAAAAATTTAATTACTAAAAATTTAAATTTTAAATTTTAGAAATTTAAATATTAAACATTAAATATTTAATTATTAAATTTGAAAAATTTAAATATTAAAAATTTAAATATTAAAAATTTAAATTTCATATTTTAAAAATTTAAATATTAAATTTTTTAAATTTAATTATTAAACAGTTAAATTTTATATTTTAAAAATTTAAATATTATATTTTAGAAATTTAAATATTGAAAATTTAAATTTTATATTTTAAAAATTTAAATATTAAAGTTCAAAAATTTAAATATTAAAGTTTAAAACTTTAAATATTAAATTTTAAAACTTTATATATTAAAAATTTTAATTTTAAATTTAAAAATGTGAATATTAAAAATTTAAATTTTAAATATTAAAAATTTAAATATTAAATTTTAAAAATTTAAATTTTTAATATTAAAAATTTAAATATTAAATTTTAAAAAATTAAATTTTAAATATTAAAAATTTAAATATTAAAGTTTAAAAATTTAAATATTAAATTTTAAAAATTTAACTATTAAAAATTTTAATTTTATATTTTAAAATTTAAATATTATACTTTAAGAATTTAAATATTGGAAATTTAAATTTTATATTTTAAATATTTTAATTTCATATTTTAAAAATTTAAATATTAAATTTTTAAAACTTAATTATTAAAAAGTTAAATTTCATATTTTAAAAAATTAAATATTATATTTTAGAAATTTAAATAATGAAAATTTAAAGTTTAAAACTTTAAATATTAAATTTTAAAACTTTATATATTAAAAATTTTAATTTTAAATTTAAAAATTTGAATATTATAAATTTAAATTTTAAATATTAAAATTTTAAATTTTATATTTTAGAAATTTAAATATTAAGTTTTAAAAATTTAAATATTAAATTTCAAAAATTTAAATATTAAATTTTAAAAGTTTAAATATTAAAAATTAAAATTTTAAATTTTGAAAATTTAAATATTAAATTTTAAAAATTTAATTACTAATAATTTAAATTTTATAAATTTAAATATTAAATTTTAAAAAATTAAATATTAAAATTTGAAATTTTATATTTTAGATATTTAAAAAATAAAAAGTTAAATTATAAATTTTAAAAATTTAAATATTAAATTTTTGATATTTAAATACTAAACTTTAATATTAAATTTGAAAATTTTAAATATTAAAAATTTAAATTTCATATTTTAAAAATTTAAATATTAAATTTTAGGAATTTAAATATTTAAAATTTAAATTTTATATTTTTAAAATTTAAATATTACATTTTAAAAATTTAAATTTTAAATTTTGAAAATATAAATATTAAATTTTAAAAATTTAATTATTATAAATTTAAATTTTTAAAATTTAAAATTTAAATTTATAATAATTAAATTTTTAAAATTTAATATTTATATTTTCAAAATTTAAAATTTAAATTTTTAAAATGTAATATTTAAATTTTAAAAATATAAAATTTAAATTTTAAATATTTATATTTCTAAAATTTAATATTTAAATTTTTAAAATATGAAATTTAAATTTTTAATATTTAAATTTTTCAAATTTAATATTAAAGTTTAATATTTAAATATCAAAAATTTAATATTTAAATTTTTAAAATTTATAATTTAACTTTTTATTTTTTAAATTTCTAAAATATAAAATTTCAAATTTTTATATTTAATTTTTTAAAATTTAATATTTAAATTTCTAAAATTAAATATATAAATTTTTAAAATTTAATATTTAAAATTTTAATATTAATATTTAAATTTTTAATATTCAAATTTTTAAAATTTAAAATTTAAATTTTTAATATTTAAATATTTAAAATTTAATATTTAAATTTCTAAAATTTAATTTTAAATTTTTGAAATTTAATATTTAAATTTTTAAAACTTAAAATTTAAATTTCTAAAATATAAAATTTAAAATTTTAATATTAAAAATTTATATTTTTAATATTTAAATTTTTAAAATATAATATTTAAATTTCTAAAATATAATATTTAAATTTTTAATATTTAAAATTTAAATTTTTAATATTCAAATTTTTTAAATTTAAAATTAAAATTTTTAATATTTAAATTTTTAAACTTTAATATTTAAATTTTTAAAATATAAAATTTAAATTTTCAATATTTAAATTTTTAAAATATAATATTCAAATTTTTAAAATATAAAATTTAACTTTTTAATAATTAAATTTTAAAAATTTAATATTTAATTTTTTAAAATATGAAATTTAAATTTTTAAAATATGAAATTTAAGTTTTTAATATTTAAATTTTTCAAATTTAATATTTAAATTTTCAAATTTAAAATTTAAATTTTTAATATTTAAATTTTTAAAATTTAATATTTATATTTTCAAAATTTAAATTTTTAATATTCAATTTTTTTAAATTTAAAATTAAATTTTTTAATATATAAAGTTTTAAAATTTAGTATTTAAAGTTTTAAACTTTAATATTTAAATTTTTAAACTTTAATATTTAAATTTTTAAAATATAAAATTTAAATTTTCATTATTTAAATATTTAAAATATAATATTTAAATTTTTAAAATATAAAATTTAACTTTTTAATTATTGAATTTTGAAAATTTAATATTTAAATTTTTAAAATATGAAATTTAAATTTTTAAAATATGAAATTTAAATTTTTCAAATTTAATATTTAAATATTTAAAGTTTAATATTTAAATTTCTAAAATTTAAAATTTAAATTTTTAGTAATTAAATTTTTAAAATTTAATATTTAAATTTTCAAAATTTAAAATTTTAATTTTTAAAATTTAATATTTAAATATTTAAAATTTAAAATTTAAATTTTTAAAATTTAAAATTTAAATTTTTAAAATTTAAAATTTAAATTTTTAAAATTTAAAATTTAAATTTATAATAACTAAATTTTAAAAATTTAATATTTATATTTTTAAAATTTAATATTTAAATTTTTAATATTTAAAATTTAATTTTTTAAAATTTAATATTTAAATTTTTAATATTTAAAATTTAAATTTATAATATTCAAATTTTTTAAATTTAAATTAAAATTTTTAATATATAAAGTTTTAAAATTTAATATTTAAAGATTTAAACTTTAATATTTAAATTTCTAAAATTAAATATATAAATTTTTAAAATTTAATTTTTAAATTTTCAATATTTATTATTTAAATTTTTAAAATTCAAAATTTAACTTTTTAATTTTTAAATTTTTAAAATTTAATATTTAAATTTTTAATATTAATATTTAAATTTTTAATATTCAAATTTTTAAAATTTAAAATTTAAATTTTTAATATTTAAATATTTAAAATTTAATATTTAAATTTCCAAAATTTAATTTTAAATTTTTGAAATTTAATATTTAAATTTTTAAAACTTAATATTTAAATTTCTAAAATATAAAATTTAAAATTTTAATATTTAAATTTTTAAAATTTTAATATTTATATTTTTAAAATTTAATATTTAAATTTTTAATATTTAAAATTTAAATTTTTAATATTGAAATTTTTTATATTTAAAATTAAAATTTTTAATATATAAAGTTTTAAAATTTAATATTTAAAGTTTTAAACTTTAATATTTAAATTTTTAAACTTTAATATTTAGATTTTTAAAATATAAAATTTAAATTTTCAATATTTAAATTTTTAAAATATATTATTTAAATTTTTAAAATATAAAATTTAACTTTTTAATGATTGAATTTTGAAAATTTAATATTTAAATTTTTAAAATATGAAATTTAAATTTTTAAAATATGAAATTTAAATTTTTCAAATTTAATATTTAAATATTTAAAGTTTAATATTTAAAATTTAAATTTTTAATATTCAAATTTTTTAAATTTAAAATTAAAATTTTTAATATATAAAGTTTTAAAATTTAATATTTAAAGTTTTAAACTTTAATATTTAAATTTTTAAACTTTAATATTTAGATTTTTAAAATATAAAATTTAAATTTTCAATATTTAAATTTTTAAAATATAATATTTAAATTTTTAAAATATAAAATTTAACTTTTTAATGATTAAATTTTGAAAATTTAATATTTAAATTTTTAAAATATGAAATTTAAATTTTTAAAATATGAAATTTAAATTTTTCAAATTTAATATTTAAATATTTAAAGTTTAATATTTATATTTCTAAAATTTAAAATTTAAATTTTTAGTAATTAAATTTTTAAAATTTAATATTTAAATTTTCAAAATTTAAAATTTTAATTTTTAAAATTTAATATTTAAATATTTAAAATTAAAAATTTAAATTTTTAAAATTTAAAATTTAAATTTTTAAAATTTAAATTTTTAAAATTTAAAATTTAAATTTTTAAAATGTAATATTTAAATTTTAAAAATATAAAATTTAAATTTTAAATATTTAAATTCCTAAAATTTAATATTTAAATTTTAAAATATGAAATTTAAATTTTTAATATTTAAATTTTTCAAATTTAATATTAAAGTTTAGTATTTAAATATCAAAAATTTAATATTTAAATTTTTAAAATTTATAATTTAACTTTTTATTTTTTAAATTTCTAAAATATAAAATTTCAAATTTTAATATTTAATTTTTTAAAATTTAATATTTAAATTTTTAATATTTAAAATTTAAATTTTTAATATTAATATTTAAATTTTTAATATTCAAATTTTTAAAATTTAAAATTTAAATTTTTAATATTTAAATATTTAAAATTTAACATTTAAATTTTTAAAACTTAATATTTAAATTTCTAAAATATAAAATTTAAAATTTTAATATTTAAATTTTTAAAATTTTAATATTTATATTTTTAAAATTTAATATTTAAAGTTTTAAACTTTAATATTTAAATTTTTAAACTTTAATATTTAAATTTTTAAAATATAAAATTTAAATTTTCAATATTTAAATTTTTAAAATATAATATTCAAATTTTTAAAATATAAAATTTAACTTTTTAATAATTAAATTTTAAAAATTTAATATTTAAATTTTTAAAATAAGAAATTTAAATTTTTAAAATATGAAATTTAAGTTTTTAATATTTAAATTTTTCAAATTTAATATTTAAATTTTCAAATTTAAAATTTAAATTTTTAATATTTAAATTTTTAAAATTTAATATTTAAATTTTTAAAATTTAAAATTTAAATTATTAAAATTTAAAATTTAAATTTTTAAAATTTAAAATTTAAATTTATAATAATTAAATTTTTAAAATTTAATATTTATATTTTCAAAATTTAAAATTTAAATTTTTAAAATGTAATATTTAAATTTTAAAAATATAAAATTTAAATTTTAAATATTTATATTTCTAAAATTTAATATTTAAATTTTTAAAATATGAAATTTAAATTTTTAATATTTAAATTTTTCAAATTTAATATTAAAGTTTAATATTTAAATATCAAAAATTTAATATTTAAATTTTTAAAATTTATAATTTAACTTTTTATTTTTTAAATTTCTAAAATATAAAATTTCAAATTTTTATATTTAATTTTTTAAAATTTAATATTTAAATTTCTAAAATTAAATATATAAATTTTTAAAATTTAATATTTAAAATTTTAATATTAATATTTAAATTTTTAATATTCAAATTTTTAAAATTTAAAATTTAAATTTTTAATATTTAAATATTTAAAATTTAATATTTAAATTTCTAAAATTTAATTTTAAATTTTTGAAATTTAATATTTAAATTTTTAAAACTTAAAATTTAAATTTCTAAAATATAAAATTTAAAATTTTAATATTAAAAATTTATATTTTTAATATTTAAATTTTTAAAATATAATATTTAAATTTCTAAAATATAATATTTAAATTTTTAATATTTAAAATTTAAATTTTTAATATTCAAATTTTTTAAATTTAAAATTAAAATTTTTAATATTTAAATTTTTAAACTTTAATATTTAAATTTTTAAAATATAATATTTAAATTTTCAATATTTAAATTTTTAAAATATAATATTCAAATTTTTAAAATATAAAATTTAACTTTTTAATAATTAAATTTTAAAAATTTAATATTTAAATTTTTAAAATATGAAATTTAAATTTTTAAAATATGAAATTTAAGTTTTTAATATTTAAATTTTTCAAATTTAATATTTAAATTTTCAAATTTAAAATTTAAATTTTTAATATTTAAATTTTTAAAATTTAATATTTATATTTTCAAAATTTAAATTTTTAATATTCAATTTTTTTAAATTTAAAATTAAATTTTTTAATATATAAAGTTTTAAAATTTAGTATTTAAAGTTTTAAACTTTAATATTTAAATTTTTAAACTTTAATATTTAAATTTTTAAAATATAAAATTTAAATTTTCATTATTTAAATATTTAAAATATAATATTTAAATTTTTAAAATATAAAATTTAACTTTTTAATTATTGAATTTTGAAAATTTAATATTTAAATTTTTAAAATATGAAATTTAAATTTTTAAAATATGAAATTTAAATTTTTCAAATTTAATATTTAAATATTTAAAGTTTAATATTTAAATTTCTAAAATTTAAAATTTAAATTTTTAGTAATTAAATTTTTAAAATTTAATATTTAAATTTTCAAAATTTAAAATTTTAATTTTTAAAATTTAATATTTAAATATTTAAAATTTAAAATTTAAATTTTTAAAATTTAAAATTTAAATTTTTAAAATTTAAAATTTAAATTTTTAAAATTTAAAATTTAAATTTATAATAACTAAATTTTAAAAATTTAATATTTATATTTTTAAAATTTAATATTTAAATTTTTAATATTTAAAATTTAATTTTTTAAAATTTAATATTTAAATTTTTAATATTTAAAATTGAAATTTTTAATATTCAAATTTTTTAAATTTAAATTAAAATTTTTAATATATAAAGTTTTAAAATTTAATATTTAAAGATTTAAACTTTAATATTTAAATTTCTAAAATTAAATATATAAATTTTTAAAATTTAATTTTTAAATTTTCAATATTTATTATTTAAATTTTTAAAATTCAAAATTTAACTTTTTAATTTTTAAATTTTTAAAATTTAATATTTAAATTTTTAATATTAATATTTAAATTTTTAATATTCAAATTTTTAAAATTTAAAATTTAAATTTTTAATATTTAAATATTTAAAATTTAATATTTAAATTTCCAAAATTTAATTTTAAATTTTTGAAATTTAATATTTAAATTTTTAAAACTTAATATTTAAATTTCTAAAATATAAAATTTAAAATTTTAATATTTAAATTTTTAAAATTTTAATATTTATATTTTTAAAATTTAATATTTAAATTTTTAATATTTAAAATTTAAATTTTTAATATTGAAATTTTTTATATTTAAAATTAAAATTTTTAATATATAAAGTTTTAAAATTTAATATTTAAAGTTTTAAACTTTAATATTTAAATTTTTAAACTTTAATATTTAGATTTTTAAAATATAAAATTTAAATTTTCAATATTTAAATTTTTAAAATATATTATTTAAATTTTTAAAATATAAAATTTAACTTTTTAATGATTGAATTTTGAAAATTTAATATTTAAATTTTTAAAATATGAAATTTAAATTTTTAAAATATGAAATTTAAATTTTTCAAATTTAATATTTAAATATTTAAAGTTTAATATTTAAAATTTAAATTTTTAATATTCAAATTTTTTAAATTTAAAATTAAAATTTTTAATATATAAAGTTTTAAAATTTAATATTTAAAGTTTTAAACTTTAATATTTAAATTTTTAAACTTTAATATTTAGATTTTTAAAATATAAAATTTAAATTTTCAATATTTAAATTTTTAAAATATAATATTTAAATTTTTAAAATATAAAATTTAACTTTTTAATGATTAAATTTTGAAAATTTAATATTTAAATTTTTAAAATATGAAATTTAAATTTTTAAAATATGAAATTTAAATTTTTCAAATTTAATATTTAAATATTTAAAGTTTAATATTTATATTTCTAAAATTTAAAATTTAAATTTTTAGTAATTAAATTTTTAAAATTTAATATTTAAATTTTCAAAATTTAAAATTTTAATTTTTAAAATTTAATATTTAAATATTTAAAATTAAAAATTTAAATTTTTAAAATTTAAAATTTAAATTTTTAAAATTTAAATTTTTAAAATTTAAAATTTAAATTTTTAAAATGTAATATTTAAATTTTAAAAATATAAAATTTAAATTTTAAATATTTAAATTCCTAAAATTTAATATTTAAATTTTAAAATATGAAATTTAAATTTTTAATATTTAAATTTTTCAAATTTAATATTAAAGTTTAGTATTTAAATATCAAAAATTTAATATTTAAATTTTTAAAATTTATAATTTAACTTTTTATTTTTTAAATTTCTAAAATATAAAATTTCAAATTTTAATATTTAATTTTTTAAAATTTAATATTTAAATTTTTAATATTTAAAATTTAAATTTTTAATATTAATATTTAAATTTTTAATATTCAAATTTTTAAAATTTAAAATTTAAATTTTTAATATTTAAATATTTAAAATTTAACATTTAAATTTTTAAAACTTAATATTTAAATTTCTAAAATATAAAATTTAAAATTTTAATATTTAAATTTTTAAAATTTTAATATTTATATTTTTAAAATTTAATATTTAAAGTTTTAAACTTTAATATTTAAATTTTTAAACTTTAATATTTAAATTTTTAAAATATAAAATTTAAATTTTCAATATTTAAATTTTTAAAATATAATATTCAAATTTTTAAAATATAAAATTTAACTTTTTAATAATTAAATTTTAAAAATTTAATATTTAAATTTTTAAAATAAGAAATTTAAATTTTTAAAATATGAAATTTAAGTTTTTAATATTTAAATTTTTCAAATTTAATATTTAAATTTTCAAATTTAAAATTTAAATTTTTAATATTTAAATTTTTAAAATTTAATATTTAAATTTTTAAAATTTAAAATTTAAATTATTAAAATTTAAAATTTAAATTTTTAAAATTTAAAATTTAAATTTATAATAATTAAATTTTTAAAATTTAATATTTATATTTTCAAAATTTAAAATTTAAATTTTTAAAATGTAATATTTAAATTTTAAAAATATAAAATTTAAATTTTAAATATTTATATTTCTAAAATTTAATATTTAAATTTTTAAAATATGAAATTTAAATTTTTAATATTTAAATTTTTCAAATTTAATATTAAAGTTTAATATTTAAATATCAAAAATTTAATATTTAAATTTTTAAAATTTATAATTTAACTTTTTATTTTTTAAATTTCTAAAATATAAAATTTCAAATTTTTATATTTAATTTTTTAAAATTTAATATTTAAATTTCTAAAATTAAATATATAAATTTTCAAAATTTAATATTTAAAATTTTAATATTAATATTTAAATTTTTAATATTCAAATTTTTAAAATTTAAAATTTAAATTTTTAATATTTAAATATTTAAAATTTAATATTTAAATTTCTAAAATTTAATTTTAAATTTTTGAAATTTAATATTTAAATTTTTAAAACTTAAAATTTAAATTTCTAAAATATAAAATTTAAAATTTTAATATTAAAAATTCATATTTTTAATATTTAAATTTTTAAAATATAATATTTAAATTTCTAAAATATAATATTTAAATTTTTAATATTTAAAATTTAAATTTTTAATATTCAAATTTTTTAAATTTAAAATTAAAATTTTTAATATATAAAGTTTTAAAATTTAGTATTTAAAGTTTTAAACTTTAATATTTAAATTTTTAAACTTTAATATTTAAATTTTTAAAATATAAAATTTAAATTTTCAATATTTAAATTTTTAAAATATAATATTCAAATTTTTAAAATATAAAATTTAACTTTTTAATAATTAAATTTTAAAAATTTAATATTTAAATTTTTAAAATATGAAATTTAAATTTTTAAAATATGAAATTTAAGTTTTTAATATTTAAATTTTTCAAATTTAATATTTAAATTTTCAAATTTAAAATTTAAATTTTTAATATTTAAATTTTTAAAATTTAATATTTAAATTTTTAAAATTTAAAATTTAAATTTTTATAATTTAAAATTTAAATTTTTAAAATTTAAAATTTAAATTTATAAAAATTAAATTTTTAAAATTTAATATTTATATTTTCAAAATTTAAATTTTTAATATTCAAATTTTTTAAATTTAAAATTAAAATTTTTAATATATAAAGTTTTAAAATTTAGTATTTAAAGTTTTAAACTTTAATATTTAAATTTTTAAACTTTAATATTTAAATTTTTAAAATATAAAATTTAAATTTTCATTATTTAAATATTTAAAATATAATATTTAAATTTTTAAAATATAAAATTTAACTTTTTAATTATTGAATTTTGAAAATTTAATATTTAAATTTTTAAAATATGAAATTTAAATTTTTAAAATATGAAATTTAAATTTTTCAAATTTAATATTTAAATATTTAAAGTTTAATATTTAAATTTCTAAAATTTAAAATTTAAATTTTTAGTAATTAAATTTTTAAAATTTAATATTTAAATTTTCAAAATTTAAAATTTTAATTTTTAAAATTTAATATTTAAATATTTAAAATTTAAAATTTAAATTTTTAAAATTTAAAATTTAAAGTTTTAAAATTTAAAATTTAAATTTTTAAAATTTAAAATTTAAATTTATAATAACTAAATTTTAAAAATTTAATATTTATATTTTTAAAATTTAATATTTAAATTTTTAATATTTAAAATTTAATTTTTTAAAATTTAATATTTAAATTTTTAATATTTAAAATTTAAATTTTTAATATTCAAATTTTTTAAATTTAAATTAAAATTTTTAATATATAAAGTTTTAAAATTTAATATTTAAAGATTTAAACTTTAATATTTAAATTTCTAAAATTAAATATATAAATTTTTAAAATTTAATTTTTAAATTTTCAATATTTATTATTTAAATTTTTAAAATTCAAAATTTAACTTTTTAATTTTTAAATTTTTAAAATTTAATATTTAAATTTTTAATATTAATATTTAAATTTTTAATATTCAAATTTTTAAAATTTAAAATTTAAATTTTTAATATTTAAATATTTAAAATTTAATATTTAAATTTCCAAAATTTAATTTTAAATTTTTGAAATTTAATATTTAAATTTTTAAAACTTAATATTTAAATTTCTAAAATATAAAATTTAAAATTTTAATATTTAAATTTTTAAAATTTTAATATTTATATTTTTAAAATTTAATATTTAAATTTTTAATATTTAAAATTTAAATTTTTAATATTGAAATTTTTTATATTTAAAATTAAAATTTTTAATATATAAAGTTTTAAAATTTAGTATTTAAAGTTTTAAACTTTAATATTTAAATTTTTAAACTTTAATATTTAAATTTTTAAAATATAAAATTTAAATTTTCATTATTTAAATATTTAAAATATAATATTTAAATTTTTAAAATATAAAATTTAACTTTTTAATTATTGAATTTTGAAAATTTAATATTTAAATTTTTAAAATATGAAATTTAAATTTTTAAAATATGAAATTTAAATTTTTCAAATTTAATATTTAAATATTTAAAGTTTAATATTTAAATTTCTAAAATTTAAAATTTAAATTTTTAGTAATTAAATTTTTAAAATTTAATATTTAAATTTTCAAAATTTAAAATTTTAATTTTTAAAATTTAATATTTAAATATTTAAAATTTAAAATTTAAATTTTTAAAATTTAAAATTTAAAGTTTTAAAATTTAAAATTTAAATTTTTAAAATTTAAAATTTAAATTTATAATAACTAAATTTTAAAAATTTAATATTTATATTTTTAAAATTTAATATTTAAATTTTTAATATTTAAAATTTAATTTTTTAAAATTTAATATTTAAATTTTTAATATCTAAAATTTAAATTTTTAATATTCAAATTTTTTAAATTTAAATTAAAATTTTTAATATATAAAGTTTTAAAATTTAATATTTAAAGATTTAAACTTTAATATTTAAATTTCTAAAATTAAATATATAAATTTTTAAAATTTAATTTTTAAATTTTCAATATTTATTATTTAAATTTTTAAAATTCAAAATTTAACTTTTTAATTTTTAAATTTTTAAAATTTAATATTTAAATTTTTAATATTAATATTTAAATTTTTAATATTCAAATTTTTAAAATTTAAAATTTAAATTTTTAATATTTAAATATTTAAAATTTAATATTTAAATTTCCAAAATTTAATTTTAAATTTTTGAAATTTAATATTTAAATTTTTAAAACTTAAAATTTAAATTTCTAAAATATAAAATTTAAAATTTTAATATTTAAATTTTTAAAATTTTAATATTTATATTTTTAAAATTTAATATTTAAATTTTTAATATTTAAAATTTAAATTTTTAATATTGAAATTTTTTATATTTAAAATTAAAATTTTTAATATATAAAGTTTTAAAATTTAATATTTAAAGTTTTAAACTTTAATATTTAAATTTTTAAACTTTAATATTTAGATTTTTAAAATATAAAATTTAAATTTTCAATATTTAAATTTTTAAAATATATTATTTAAATTTTTAAAATATAAAATTTAACTTTTTAATGATTGAATTTTGAAAATTTAATATTTAAATTTTTAAAATATGAAATTTAAATTTTTAAAATATGAAATTTAAATTTTTCAAATTTAATATTTAAATATTTAAAGTTTAATATTTAAAATTTAAATTTTTAATATTCAAATTTTTTAAATTTAAAATTAAAATTTTTAATATATAAAGTTTTAAAATTTAATATTTAAAGTTTTAAACTTTAATATTTAAATTTTTAAACTTTAATATTTAGATTTTTAAAATATAAAATTTAAATTTTCAATATTTAAATTTTTATAATATAATATTTAAATTTTTAAAATATAAAATTTAACTTTTTAATGATTAAATTTTGAAAATTTAATATTTAAATTTTTAAAATATGAAATTTAAATTTTTAAAATATGAAATTTAAATTTTTCAAATTTAATATTTAAATATTTAAAGTTTAATATTTATATTTCTAAAATTTAAAATTTAAATTTTTAGTAATTAAATTTTTAAAATTTAATATTTAAATTTTCAAAATTTAAAATTTTAATTTTTAAAATTTAATATTTAAATATTTAAAATTAAAAATTTAAATTTTTAAAATTTAAAATTTAAATTTTTAAAATTTAAATTTTTAAAATTTAAAATTTAAATTTTTAAAATGTAATATTTAAATTTTAAAAATATAAAATTTAAATTTTAAATATTTAAATTCCTAAAATTTAATATTTAAATTTTAAAATATGAAATTTAAATTTTTAATATTTAAATTTTTCAAATTTAATATTAAAGTTTAGTATTTAAATATCAAAAATTTAATATTTAAATTTTTAAAATTTATAATTTAACTTTTTATTTTTTAAATTTCTAAAATATAAAATTTCAAATTTTAATATTTAATTTTTTAAAATTTAATATTTAAATTTTTAATATTTAAAATTTAAATTTTTAATATTAATATTTAAATTTTTAATATTCAAATTTTTAAAATTTAAAATTTAAATTTTTAATATTTAAATATTTAAAATTTAACATTTAAATTTTTAAAACTTAATATTTAAATTTCTAAAATATAAAATTTAAAATTTTAATATTTAAATTTTTAAAATTTTAATATTTATATTTTTAAAATTTAATATTTAAAGTTTTAAACTTTAATATTTAAATTTTTAAACTTTAATATTTAAATTTTTAAAATATAAAATTTAAATTTTCAATATTTAAATTTTTAAAATATAATATTCAAATTTTTAAAATATAAAATTTAACTTTTTAATAATTAAATTTTAAAAATTTAATATTTAAATTTTTAAAATAAGAAATTTAAATTTTTAAAATATGAAATTTAAGTTTTTAATATTTAAATTTTTCAAATTTAATATTTAAATTTTCAAATTTAAAATTTAAATTTTTAATATTTAAATTTTTAAAATTTAATATTTAAATTTTTAAAATTTAAAATTTAAATTATTAAAATTTAAAATTTAAATTTTTAAAATTTAAAATTTAAATTTATAATAATTAAATTTTTAAAATTTAATATTTATATTTTCAAAATTTAAAATTTAAATTTTTAAAATGTAATATTTAAATTTTAAAAATATAAAATTTAAATTTTAAATATTTATATTTCTAAAATTTAATATTTAAATTTTTAAAATATGAAATTTAAATTTTTAATATTTAAATTTTTCAAATTTAATATTAAAGTTTAATATTTAAATATCAAAAATTTAATATTTAAATTTTTAAAATTTATAATTTAACTTTTTATTTTTTAAATTTCTAAAATATAAAATTTCAAATTTTTATATTTAATTTTTTAAAATTTAATATTTAAATTTCTAAAATTAAATATATAAATTTTCAAAATTTAATATTTAAAATTTTAATATTAATATTTAAATTTTTAATATTCAAATTTTTAAAATTTAAAATTTAAATTTTTAATATTTAAATATTTAAAATTTAATATTTAAATTTCTAAAATTTAATTTTAAATTTTTGAAATTTAATATTTAAATTTTTAAAACTTAAAATTTAAATTTCTAAAATATAAAATTTAAAATTTTAATATTAAAAATTTATATTTTTAATATTTAAATTTTTAAAATATAATATTTAAATTTCTAAAATATAATATTTAAATTTTTAATATTTAAAATTTAAATTTTTAATATTCAAATTTTTTAAATTTAAAATTAAAATTTTTAATATATAAAGTTTTAAAATTTAGTATTTAAAGTTTTAAACTTTAATATTTAAATTTTTAAACTTTAATATTTAAATTTTTAAAATATAAAATTTAAATTTTCAATATTTAAATTTTTAAAATATAATATTCAAATTTTTAAAATATAAAATTTAACTTTTTAATAATTAAATTTTAAAAATTTAATATTTAAATTTTTAAAATATGAAATTTAAATTTTTAAAATATGAAATTTAAGTTTTTAATATTTAAATTTTTCAAATTTAATATTTAAATTTTCAAATTTAAAATTTAAATTTTTAATATTTAAATTTTTAAAATTTAATATTTAAATTTTTAAAATTTAAAATTTAAATTTTTATAATTTAAAATTTAAATTTTTAAAATTTAAAATTTAAATTTATAAAAATTAAATTTTTAAAATTTAATATTTATATTTTCAAAATTTAAATTTTTAATATTCAAATTTTTTAAATTTAAAATTAAAATTTTTAATATATAAAGTTTTAAAATTTAGTATTTAAAGTTTTAAACTTTAATATTTAAATTTTTAAACTTTAATATTTAAATTTTTAAAATATAAAATTTAAATTTTCATTATTTAAATATTTAAAATATAATATTTAAATTTTTAAAATATAAAATTTAACTTTTTAATTATTGAATTTTGAAAATTTAATATTTAAATTTTTAAAATATGAAATTTAAATTTTTAAAATATGAAATTTAAATTTTTCAAATTTAATATTTAAATATTTAAAGTTTAATATTTAAATTTCTAAAATTTAAAATTTAAATTTTTAGTAATTAAATTTTTAAAATTTAATATTTAAATTTTCAAAATTTAAAATTTTAATTTTTAAAATTTAATATTTAAATATTTAAAATTTAAAATTTAAATTTTTAAAATTTAAAATTTAAAGTTTTAAAATTTAAAATTTAAATTTTTAAAATTTAAAATTTAAATTTATAATAACTAAATTTTAAAAATTTAATATTTATATTTTTAAAATTTAATATTTAAATTTTTAATATTTAAAATTTAATTTTTTAAAATTTAATATTTAAATTTTTAATATTTAAAATTTAAATTTTTAATATTCAAATTTTTTAAATTTAAATTAAAATTTTTAATATATAAAGTTTTAAAATTTAATATTTAAAGATTTAAACTTTAATATTTAAATTTCTAAAATTAAATATATAAATTTTTAAAATTTAATTTTTAAATTTTCAATATTTATTATTTAAATTTTTAAAATTCAAAATTTAACTTTTTAATTTTTAAATTTTTAAAATTTAATATTTAAATTTTTAATATTAATATTTAAATTTTTAATATTCAAATTTTTAAAATTTAAAATTTAAATTTTTAATATTTAAATATTTAAAATTTAATATTTAAATTTCCAAAATTTAATTTTAAATTTTTGAAATTTAATATTTAAATTTTTAAAACTTAATATTTAAATTTCTAAAATATAAAATTTAAAATTTTAATATTTAAATTTTTAAAATTTTAATATTTATATTTTTAAAATTTAATATTTAAATTTTTAATATTTAAAATTTAAATTTTTAATATTGAAATTTTTTATATTTAAAATTAAAATTTTTAATATATAAAGTTTTAAAATTTAGTATTTAAAGTTTTAAACTTTAATATTTAAATTTTTAAACTTTAATATTTAAATTTTTAAAATATAAAATTTAAATTTTCATTATTTAAATATTTAAAATATAATATTTAAATTTTTAAAATATAAAATTTAACTTTTTAATTATTGAATTTTGAAAATTTAATATTTAAATTTTTAAAATATGAAATTTAAATTTTTAAAATATGAAATTTAAATTTTTCAAATTTAATATTTAAATATTTAAAGTTTAATATTTAAATTTCTAAAATTTAAAATTTAAATTTTTAGTAATTAAATTTTTAAAATTTAATATTTAAATTTTCAAAATTTAAAATTTTAATTTTTAAAATTTAATATTTAAATATTTAAAATTTAAAATTTAAATTTTTAAAATTTAAAATTTAAATTTTTAAAATTTAAAATTTAAATTTTTAAAATTTAAAATTTAAATTTATAATAACTAAATTTTAAAAATTTAATATTTATATTTTTAAAATTTAATATTTAAATTTTTAATATTTAAAATTTAATTTTTTAAAATTTAATATTTAAATTTTTAATATTTAAAATTGAAATTTTTAATATTCAAATTTTTTAAATTTAAATTAAAATTTTTAATATATAAAGTTTTAAAATTTAATATTTAAAGATTTAAACTTTAATATTTAAATTTCTAAAATTAAATATATAAATTTTTAAAATTTAATTTTTAAATTTTCAATATTTATTATTTAAATTTTTAAAATTCAAAATTTAACTTTTTAATTTTTAAATTTTTAAAATTTAATATTTAAATTTTTAATATTAATATTTAAATTTTTAATATTCAAATTTTTAAAATTTAAAATTTAAATTTTTAATATTTAAATATTTAAAATTTAATATTTAAATTTCCAAAATTTAATTTTAAATTTTTGAAATTTAATATTTAAATTTTTAAAACTTAATATTTAAATTTCTAAAATATAAAATTTAAAATTTTAATATTTAAATTTTTAAAATTTTAATATTTATATTTTTAAAATTTAATATTTAAATTTTTAATATTTAAAATTTAAATTTTTAATATTGAAATTTTTTATATTTAAAATTAAAATTTTTAATATATAAAGTTTTAAAATTTAATATTTAAAGTTTTAAACTTTAATATTTAAATTTTTAAACTTTAATATTTAGATTTTTAAAATATAAAATTTAAATTTTCAATATTTAAATTTTTAAAATATATTATTTAAATTTTTAAAATATAAAATTTAACTTTTTAATGATTGAATTTTGAAAATTTAATATTTAAATTTTTAAAATATGAAATTTAAATTTTTAAAATATGAAATTTAAATTTTTCAAATTTAATATTTAAATATTTAAAGTTTAATATTTAAAATTTAAATTTTTAATATTCAAATTTTTTAAATTTAAAATTAAAATTTTTAATATATAAAGTTTTAAAATTTAATATTTAAAGTTTTAAACTTTAATATTTAAATTTTTAAACTTTAATATTTAGATTTTTAAAATATAAAATTTAAATTTTCAATATTTAAATTTTTAAAATATAATATTTAAATTTTTAAAATATAAAATTTAACTTTTTAATGATTAAATTTTGAAAATTTAATATTTAAATTTTTAAAATATGAAATTTAAATTTTTAAAATATGAAATTTAAATTTTTCAAATTTAATATTTAAATATTTAAAGTTTAATATTTATATTTCTAAAATTTAAAATTTAAATTTTTAGTAATTAAATTTTTAAAATTTAATATTTAAATTTTCAAAATTTAAAATTTTAATTTTTAAAATTTAATATTTAAATATTTAAAATTAAAAATTTAAATTTTTAAAATTTAAAATTTAAATTTTTAAAATTTAAATTTTTAAAATTTAAAATTTAAATTTTTAAAATGTAATATTTAAATTTTAAAAATATAAAATTTAAATTTTAAATATTTAAATTCCTAAAATTTAATATTTAAATTTTAAAATATGAAATTTAAATTTTTAATATTTAAATTTTTCAAATTTAATATTAAAGTTTAGTATTTAAATATCAAAAATTTAATATTTAAATTTTTAAAATTTATAATTTAACTTTTTATTTTTTAAATTTCTAAAATATAAAATTTCAAATTTTAATATTTAATTTTTTAAAATTTAATATTTAAATTTTTAATATTTAAAATTTAAATTTTTAATATTAATATTTAAATTTTTAATATTCAAATTTTTAAAATTTAAAATTTAAATTTTTAATATTTAAATATTTAAAATTTAACATTTAAATTTTTAAAACTTAATATTTAAATTTCTAAAATATAAAATTTAAAATTTTAATATTTAAATTTTTAAAATTTTAATATTTATATTTTTAAAATTTAATATTTAAAGTTTTAAACTTTAATATTTAAATTTTTAAACTTTAATATTTAAATTTTTAAAATATAAAATTTAAATTTTCAATATTTAAATTTTTAAAATATAATATTCAAATTTTTAAAATATAAAATTTAACTTTTTAATAATTAAATTTTAAAAATTTAATATTTAAATTTTTAAAATAAGAAATTTAAATTTTTAAAATATGAAATTTAAGTTTTTAATATTTAAATTTTTCAAATTTAATATTTAAATTTTCAAATTTAAAATTTAAATTTTTAATATTTAAATTTTTAAAATTTAATATTTAAATTTTTAAAATTTAAAATTTAAATTATTAAAATTTAAAATTTAAATTTTTAAAATTTAAAATTTAAATTTATAATAATTAAATTTTTAAAATTTAATATTTATATTTTCAAAATTTAAAATTTAAATTTTTAAAATGTAATATTTAAATTTTAAAAATATAAAATTTAAATTTTAAATATTTATATTTCTAAAATTTAATATTTAAATTTTTAAAATATGAAATTTAAATTTTTAATATTTAAATTTTTCAAATTTAATATTAAAGTTTAATATTTAAATATCAAAAATTTAATATTTAAATTTTTAAAATTTATAATTTAACTTTTTATTTTTTAAATTTCTAAAATATAAAATTTCAAATTTTTATATTTAATTTTTTAAAATTTAATATTTAAATTTCTAAAATTAAATATATAAATTTTCAAAATTTAATATTTAAAATTTTAATATTAATATTTAAATTTTTAATATTCAAATTTTTAAAATTTAAAATTTAAATTTTTAATATTTAAATATTTAAAATTTAATATTTAAATTTCTAAAATTTAATTTTAAATTTTTGAAATTTAATATTTAAATTTTTAAAACTTAAAATTTAAATTTCTAAAATATAAAATTTAAAATTTTAATATTAAAAA
The DNA here is from genome assembly GCF_024364675.1 of Aethina tumida. Lineage (NCBI taxonomy): Eukaryota > Metazoa > Arthropoda > Insecta > Coleoptera > Nitidulidae > Aethina > Aethina tumida. The sequence continues at coordinate 17,671,393 of NC_065435.1, read as the reverse complement.
TTCATATTTTTAATATTTAAATTTTTAAAATATAATATTTAAATTTCTAAAATATAATATTTAAATTTTTAATATTTAAAATTTAAATTTTTAATATTCAAATTTTTTAAATTTAAAATTAAAATTTTTAATATATAAAGTTTTAAAATTTAGTATTTAAAGTTTTAAACTTTAATATTTAAATTTTTAAACTTTAATATTTAAATTTTTAAAATATAAAATTTAAATTTTCAATATTTAAATTTTTAAAATATAATATTCAAATTTTTAAAATATAAAATTTAACTTTTTAATAATTAAATTTTAAAAATTTAATATTTAAATTTTTAAAATATGAAATTTAAATTTTTAAAATATGAAATTTAAGTTTTTAATATTTAAATTTTTCAAATTTAATATTTAAATTTTCAAATTTAAAATTTAAATTTTTAATATTTAAATTTTTAAAATTTAATATTTAAATTTTTAAAATTTAAAATTTAAATTTTTATAATTTAAAATTTAAATTTTTAAAATTTAAAATTTAAATTTATAAAAATTAAATTTTTAAAATTTAATATTTATATTTTCAAAATTTAAATTTTTAATATTCAAATTTTTTAAATTTAAAATTAAAATTTTTAATATATAAAGTTTTAAAATTTAGTATTTAAAGTTTTAAACTTTAATATTTAAATTTTTAAACTTTAATATTTAAATTTTTAAAATATAAAATTTAAATTTTCATTATTTAAATATTTAAAATATAATATTTAAATTTTTAAAATATAAAATTTAACTTTTTAATTATTGAATTTTGAAAATTTAATATTTAAATTTTTAAAATATGAAATTTAAATTTTTAAAATATGAAATTTAAATTTTTCAAATTTAATATTTAAATATTTAAAGTTTAATATTTAAATTTCTAAAATTTAAAATTTAAATTTTTAGTAATTAAATTTTTAAAATTTAATATTTAAATTTTCAAAATTTAAAATTTTAATTTTTAAAATTTAATATTTAAATATTTAAAATTTAAAATTTAAATTTTTAAAATTTAAAATTTAAAGTTTTAAAATTTAAAATTTAAATTTTTAAAATTTAAAATTTAAATTTATAATAACTAAATTTTAAAAATTTAATATTTATATTTTTAAAATTTAATATTTAAATTTTTAATATTTAAAATTTAATTTTTTAAAATTTAATATTTAAATTTTTAATATTTAAAATTTAAATTTTTAATATTCAAATTTTTTAAATTTAAATTAAAATTTTTAATATATAAAGTTTTAAAATTTAATATTTAAAGATTTAAACTTTAATATTTAAATTTCTAAAATTAAATATATAAATTTTTAAAATTTAATTTTTAAATTTTCAATATTTATTATTTAAATTTTTAAAATTCAAAATTTAACTTTTTAATTTTTAAATTTTTAAAATTTAATATTTAAATTTTTAATATTAATATTTAAATTTTTAATATTCAAATTTTTAAAATTTAAAATTTAAATTTTTAATATTTAAATATTTAAAATTTAATATTTAAATTTCCAAAATTTAATTTTAAATTTTTGAAATTTAATATTTAAATTTTTAAAACTTAATATTTAAATTTCTAAAATATAAAATTTAAAATTTTAATATTTAAATTTTTAAAATTTTAATATTTATATTTTTAAAATTTAATATTTAAATTTTTAATATTTAAAATTTAAATTTTTAATATTGAAATTTTTTATATTTAAAATTAAAATTTTTAATATATAAAGTTTTAAAATTTAGTATTTAAAGTTTTAAACTTTAATATTTAAATTTTTAAACTTTAATATTTAAATTTTTAAAATATAAAATTTAAATTTTCATTATTTAAATATTTAAAATATAATATTTAAATTTTTAAAATATAAAATTTAACTTTTTAATTATTGAATTTTGAAAATTTAATATTTAAATTTTTAAAATATGAAATTTAAATTTTTAAAATATGAAATTTAAATTTTTCAAATTTAATATTTAAATATTTAAAGTTTAATATTTAAATTTCTAAAATTTAAAATTTAAATTTTTAGTAATTAAATTTTTAAAATTTAATATTTAAATTTTCAAAATTTAAAATTTTAATTTTTAAAATTTAATATTTAAATATTTAAAATTTAAAATTTAAATTTTTAAAATTTAAAATTTAAAGTTTTAAAATTTAAAATTTAAATTTTTAAAATTTAAAATTTAAATTTATAATAACTAAATTTTAAAAATTTAATATTTATATTTTTAAAATTTAATATTTAAATTTTTAATATTTAAAATTTAATTTTTTAAAATTTAATATTTAAATTTTTAATATTTAAAATTTAAATTTTTAATATTCAAATTTTTTAAATTTAAATTAAAATTTTTAATATATAAAGTTTTAAAATTTAATATTTAAAGATTTAAACTTTAATATTTAAATTTCTAAAATTAAATATATAAATTTTTAAAATTTAATTTTTAAATTTTCAATATTTATTATTTAAATTTTTAAAATTCAAAATTTAACTTTTTAATTTTTAAATTTTTAAAATTTAATATTTAAATTTTTAATATTAATATTTAAATTTTTAATATTCAAATTTTTAAAATTTAAAATTTAAATTTTTAATATTTAAATATTTAAAATTTAATATTTAAATTTCCAAAATTTAATTTTAAATTTTTGAAATTTAATATTTAAATTTTTAAAACTTAAAATTTAAATTTCTAAAATATAAAATTTAAAATTTTAATATTTAAATTTTTAAAATTTTAATATTTATATTTTTAAAATTTAATATTTAAATTTTTAATATTTAAAATTTAAATTTTTAATATTGAAATTTTTTATATTTAAAATTAAAATTTTTAATATATAAAGTTTTAAAATTTAATATTTAAAGTTTTAAACTTTAATATTTAAATTTTTAAACTTTAATATTTAGATTTTTAAAATATAAAATTTAAATTTTCAATATTTAAATTTTTAAAATATATTATTTAAATTTTTAAAATATAAAATTTAACTTTTTAATGATTGAATTTTGAAAATTTAATATTTAAATTTTTAAAATATGAAATTTAAATTTTTAAAATATGAAATTTAAATTTTTCAAATTTAATATTTAAATATTTAAAGTTTAATATTTAAAATTTAAATTTTTAATATTCAAATTTTTTAAATTTAAAATTAAAATTTTTAATATATAAAGTTTTAAAATTTAATATTTAAAGTTTTAAACTTTAATATTTAAATTTTTAAACTTTAATATTTAGATTTTTAAAATATAAAATTTAAATTTTCAATATTTAAATTTTTAAAATATAATATTTAAATTTTTAAAATATAAAATTTAACTTTTTAATGATTAAATTTTGAAAATTTAATATTTAAATTTTTAAAATATGAAATTTAAATTTTTAAAATATGAAATTTAAATTTTTCAAATTTAATATTTAAATATTTAAAGTTTAATATTTATATTTCTAAAATTTAAAATTTAAATTTTTAGTAATTAAATTTTTAAAATTTAATATTTAAATTTTCAAAATTTAAAATTTTAATTTTTAAAATTTAATATTTAAATATTTAAAATTAAAAATTTAAATTTTTAAAATTTAAAATTTAAATTTTTAAAATTTAAATTTTTAAAATTTAAAATTTAAATTTTTAAAATGTAATATTTAAATTTTAAAAATATAAAATTTAAATTTTAAATATTTAAATTCCTAAAATTTAATATTTAAATTTTAAAATATGAAATTTAAATTTTTAATATTTAAATTTTTCAAATTTAATATTAAAGTTTAGTATTTAAATATCAAAAATTTAATATTTAAATTTTTAAAATTTATAATTTAACTTTTTATTTTTTAAATTTCTAAAATATAAAATTTCAAATTTTAATATTTAATTTTTTAAAATTTAATATTTAAATTTTTAATATTTAAAATTTAAATTTTTAATATTAATATTTAAATTTTTAATATTCAAATTTTTAAAATTTAAAATTTAAATTTTTAATATTTAAATATTTAAAATTTAACATTTAAATTTTTAAAACTTAATATTTAAATTTCTAAAATATAAAATTTAAAATTTTAATATTTAAATTTTTAAAATTTTAATATTTATATTTTTAAAATTTAATATTTAAAGTTTTAAACTTTAATATTTAAATTTTTAAACTTTAATATTTAAATTTTTAAAATATAAAATTTAAATTTTCAATATTTAAATTTTTAAAATATAATATTCAAATTTTTAAAATATAAAATTTAACTTTTTAATAATTAAATTTTAAAAATTTAATATTTAAATTTTTAAAATAAGAAATTTAAATTTTTAAAATATGAAATTTAAGTTTTTAATATTTAAATTTTTCAAATTTAATATTTAAATTTTCAAATTTAAAATTTAAATTTTTAATATTTAAATTTTTAAAATTTAATATTTAAATTTTTAAAATTTAAAATTTAAATTATTAAAATTTAAAATTTAAATTTTTAAAATTTAAAATTTAAATTTATAATAATTAAATTTTTAAAATTTAATATTTATATTTTCAAAATTTAAAATTTAAATTTTTAAAATGTAATATTTAAATTTTAAAAATATAAAATTTAAATTTTAAATATTTATATTTCTAAAATTTAATATTTAAATTTTTAAAATATGAAATTTAAATTTTTAATATTTAAATTTTTCAAATTTAATATTAAAGTTTAATATTTAAATATCAAAAATTTAATATTTAAATTTTTAAAATTTATAATTTAACTTTTTATTTTTTAAATTTCTAAAATATAAAATTTCAAATTTTTATATTTAATTTTTTAAAATTTAATATTTAAATTTCTAAAATTAAATATATAAATTTTCAAAATTTAATATTTAAAATTTTAATATTAATATTTAAATTTTTAATATTCAAATTTTTAAAATTTAAAATTTAAATTTTTAATATTTAAATATTTAAAATTTAATATTTAAATTTCTAAAATTTAATTTTAAATTTTTGAAATTTAATATTTAAATTTTTAAAACTTAAAATTTAAATTTCTAAAATATAAAATTTAAAATTTTAATATTAAAAATTTATATTTTTAATATTTAAATTTTTAAAATATAATATTTAAATTTCTAAAATATAATATTTAAATTTTTAATATTTAAAATTTAAATTTTTAATATTCAAATTTTTTAAATTTAAAATTAAAATTTTTAATATATAAAGTTTTAAAATTTAGTATTTAAAGTTTTAAACTTTAATATTTAAATTTTTAAACTTTAATATTTAAATTTTTAAAATATAAAATTTAAATTTTCAATATTTAAATTTTTAAAATATAATATTCAAATTTTTAAAATATAAAATTTAACTTTTTAATAATTAAATTTTAAAAATTTAATATTTAAATTTTTAAAATATGAAATTTAAATTTTTAAAATATGAAATTTAAGTTTTTAATATTTAAATTTTTCAAATTTAATATTTAAATTTTCAAATTTAAAATTTAAATTTTTAATATTTAAATTTTTAAAATTTAATATTTAAATTTTTAAAATTTAAAATTTAAATTTTTATAATTTAAAATTTAAATTTTTAAAATTTAAAATTTAAATTTATAAAAATTAAATTTTTAAAATTTAATATTTATATTTTCAAAATTTAAATTTTTAATATTCAAATTTTTTAAATTTAAAATTAAAATTTTTAATATATAAAGTTTTAAAATTTAGTATTTAAAGTTTTAAACTTTAATATTTAAATTTTTAAACTTTAATATTTAAATTTTTAAAATATAAAATTTAAATTTTCATTATTTAAATATTTAAAATATAATATTTAAATTTTTAAAATATAAAATTTAACTTTTTAATTATTGAATTTTGAAAATTTAATATTTAAATTTTTAAAATATGAAATTTAAATTTTTCAAATTTAATATTTAAATATTTAAAGTTTAATATTTAAATTTCTAAAATTTAAAATTTAAATTTTTAGTAATTAAATTTTTAAAATTTAATATTTAAATTTTCAAAATTTAAAATTTTAATTTTTAAAATTTAATATTTAAATATTTAAAATTTAAAATTTAAATTTTTAAAATTTAAAATTTAAAGTTTTAAAATTTAAAATTTAAATTTTTAAAATTTAAAATTTAAATTTATAATAACTAAATTTTAAAAATTTAATATTTATATTTTTAAAATTTAATATTTAAATTTTTAATATTTAAAATTTAATTTTTTAAAATTTAATATTTAAATTTTTAATATTTAAAATTTAAATTTTTAATATTCAAATTTTTTAAATTTAAATTAAAATTTTTAATATATAAAGTTTTAAAATTTAATATTTAAAGATTTAAACTTTAATATTTAAATTTCTAAAATTAAATATATAAATTTTTAAAATTTAATTTTTAAATTTTCAATATTTATTATTTAAATTTTTAAAATTCAAAATTTAACTTTTTAATTTTTAAATTTTTAAAATTTAATATTTAAATTTTTAATATTAATATTTAAATTTTTAATATTCAAATTTTTAAAATTTAAAATTTAAATTTTTAATATTTAAATATTTAAAATTTAATATTTAAATTTCCAAAATTTAATTTTAAATTTTTGAAATTTAATATTTAAATTTTTAAAACTTAATATTTAAATTTCTAAAATATAAAATTTAAAATTTTAATATTTAAATTTTTAAAATTTTAATATTTATATTTTTAAAATTTAATATTTAAATTTTTAATATTTAAAATTTAAATTTTTAATATTGAAATTTTTTATATTTAAAATTAAAATTTTTAATATATAAAGTTTTAAAATTTAGTATTTAAAGTTTTAAACTTTAATATTTAAATTTTTAAACTTTAATATTTAAATTTTTAAAATATAAAATTTAAATTTTCATTATTTAAATATTTAAAATATAATATTTAAATTTTTAAAATATAAAATTTAACTTTTTAATTATTGAATTTTGAAAATTTAATATTTAAATTTTTAAAATATGAAATTTAAATTTTTAAAATATGAAATTTAAATTTTTCAAATTTAATATTTAAATATTTAAAGTTTAATATTTAAATTTCTAAAATTTAAAATTTAAATTTTTAGTAATTAAATTTTTAAAATTTAATATTTAAATTTTCAAAATTTAAAATTTTAATTTTTAAAATTTAATATTTAAATATTTAAAATTTAAAATTTAAATTTTTAAAATTTAAAATTTAAAGTTTTAAAATTTAAAATTTAAATTTTTAAAATTTAAAATTTAAATTTATAATAACTAAATTTTAAAAATTTAATATTTATATTTTTAAAATTTAATATTTAAATTTTTAATATTTAAAATTTAATTTTTTAAAATTTAATATTTAAATTTTTAATATTTAAAATTTAAATTTTTAATATTCAAATTTTTTAAATTTAAATTAAAATTTTTAATATATAAAGTTTTAAAATTTAATATTTAAAGATTTAAACTTTAATATTTAAATTTCTAAAATTAAATATATAAATTTTTAAAATTTAATTTTTAAATTTTCAATATTTATTATTTAAATTTTTAAAATTCAAAATTTAACTTTTTAATTTTTAAATTTTTAAAATTTAATATTTAAATTTTTAATATTAATATTTAAATTTTTAATATTCAAATTTTTAAAATTTAAAATTTAAATTTTTAATATTTAAATATTTAAAATTTAATATTTAAATTTCCAAAATTTAATTTTAAATTTTTGAAATTTAATATTTAAATTTTTAAAACTTAATATTTAAATTTCTAAAATATAAAATTTAAAATTCTAATATTTAAATTTTTAAAATTTTAATATTTATATTTTTAAAATTTAATATTTAAATTTTTAATATTTAAAATTTAAATTTTTAATATTGAAATTTTTTATATTTAAAATTAAAATTTTTAATATATAAAGTTTTAAAATTTAATATTTAAAGTTTTAAACTTTAATATTTAAATTTTTAAACTTTAATATTTAGATTTTTAAAATATAAAATTTAAATTTTCAATATTTAAATTTTTAAAATATATTATTTAAATTTTTAAAATATAAAATTTAACTTTTTAATGATTGAATTTTGATAATTTAATATTTAAATTTTTAAAATATGAAATTTAAATTTTTAAAATATGAAATTTAAATTTTTCAAATTTAATATTTAAATATTTAAAGTTTAATATTTAAAATTTAAATTTTTAATATTCAAATTTTTTAAATTTAAAATTAAAATTTTTAATATATAAAGTTTTAAAATTTAATATTTAAAGTTTTAAACTTTAATATTTAAATTTTTAAACTTTAATATTTAGATTTTTAAAATATAAAATTTAAATTTTCAATATTTAAATTTTTAAAATATAATATTTAAATTTTTAAAATATAAAATTTAACTTTTTAATGATTAAATTTTGAAAATTTAATATTTAAATTTTTAAAATATGAAATTTAAATTTTTAAAATATAAAATTTAACTTTTTAATGATTAAATTTTGAAAATTTAATATTTAAATTTTTAAAATATGAAATTTAAATTTTTAAAATATGAAATTTAAATTTTTCAAATTTAATATTTAAATATTTAAAGTTTAATATTTAAATTTCTAAAATTTAAAATTTAAATTTTTAGTAATTAAATTTTTAAAATTTAATATTTAAATTTTCAAAATTTAATTACTAAAAATTTAAATTTTAAATTTTAGAAATTTAAATTTTAAACATTATATATTTAAATATTAAATTTGAAAAATTTAAATATTAAAAATTTAAATTTCATATTTTAAAAATTTAAATATTAAATTTTAAAAATTTAAATATTAAATTTTTAAAATTTAAATTTTAAATTTTAAAAATTTAAATTTTAAATTTTAAAAATTTAAATTTTAAATTTTTAATATTTAAGTATTATATTTTAAAAATTTAAATATTAAAAATTAAAATTTTAAATTTTGAAAATTTAAATATTAAATTTTAAAAATTTAATTACTAAAAATTTAAATTTTAAATTTTAGAAATTTAAATATTAAACTTTAAATATTAAATTTGAAAAATTTAAATATTAAAAATTTAAATTTCATATTTTAAAAATTTAAATTTCATATTTTAAAAATTTAAATATTAAATTTACAAAATTTAATCATTAAAAAGTTAAATTTTATATTTTAAAAATTTAAATATTATATTTTAAAAATTTAAATATTAAAGTTTAAAAATTTAAATATTAAAGTTTAAAACTTTAAATAATAAATTTTAAAACTTTATATATTAAAAATTCTAATTTAAAATTTAAAAAATTTGAATATTAAAAATTTAAATATTAATATTAAAAATTTAAATATTAAATTTTAAAAATTTTAATTTTATATTTTAAAAATTTAAATATTAAATTTTAGATATTTAAATATTAAACTTTAAATATTTAAATATTAAATTTGAAAAATTTAAATATTAAAAATTTAAATTTCATATTTTAAAAATTTAAATATTAAATTTTTGAAATTTAAATATTAAAAATTTAAATTTTATATTTTTAAAACTTAAACATTATACTTTAAAAGTTTAAATATTGGAAATTTAAATTTTATATTTTAAACATTTTTATTTTATATTTTAAAAATTTAAATATTACATTTTAAGAATTTAAATTTTAAATTTTGGAAATATAAATATTAAATTTTAATAATTTAATTATTATAAATTTAAATTTTAAATTTTAAAAATTTAAATATTAAATTTTAAAAATTTAAATTTTAAATTTTAAAAATTTAAATTTTAAATTTTAAAAATTTAAATTTTAAATTTGAAAATTTAAATATTAAATTTTAAAAATTTAATTACTAAAAATTTAAATTTTAAATTTTAGAAATTTAAATATTAAACATTAAATATTTAAATATTAAATTTGAAAAATTTAAATATTATAAATTTAAATTTCATATATTAAAAATTTAAATTTCATATTTTAAAAATTTAAATATTAAATTTTTAAAATTTAATTATTAAAAAGTTAAATTTTATATTTTAAAAATTTAAATATTATATTTTAAAAATTTAAATATTAAATTTTAAAAATTTAAATATTAGAAATTTAAATTTTAAATTTTAAAAATTTGAATATTAAAAATTTAAATATTAATATTAAAAATTTAAATATTAAATTTTAAAAATTTAAATTTTAAATTTTAAAAATTTAAATATTAAATTTTAAAAATTTAAATATTAAAAATTTAAGAATTTAAATATTAAATTTTAAAAATTTAATTACTAAAAATTTAAATTTTAAATTTTAGAAATTTAAATTTTAAACATTATATATTTAAATATTAAGTTTGAAAAATTTAAATATTAAAAATTTAAATTTCATATTTTAAAAATTTAAATATTAAATTTTAAAAATTTAAATATTAAATTTTTAAAATTTAAATTTTAAATTTTAAAAATTTAAATTTTAAATTTTAAAAATTTAAATTTTAAATTTTTAATATTTAAGTATTAAATTTTAAAAATTTAAATATTAAAAATTAAAATTTTAAATTTTGAAAATTTAAATATTGAATTTTAAAAATTTAATTACTAAAAATTTAAATTTTAAATTTTAGAAATTTAAATATTAAACTTTAAATATTAAATTTGAAAAATTTAAATATTAAAAATTTAAATTTCATATTTTAAAAATTTAAATTTCATATTTTAAAAATTTAAATATTAAATTTACAAAATTTAATCATTAAAAAGTTAAATTTTATATTTTAAAAATTTAAATATTATATTTTAAAAATTTAAATATTAAAGTTTAAAAATTTAAATATTAAAGTTTAAAACTTTAAATAATAAATTTTAAAACTTTATATATTAAAAATTCTAATTTAAAATTTAAAAAATTTGAATATTAAAAATTTAAATTTTAAATATTAACAATTTAAATATTAAATTTTAGAAATTTAAATATTATATTTTAAAAATTTAAATATTAAAAATATAAATTTTTAATATTAAAATTTTAAATTTTATATTTTAGAAATTTAAATATTAAGTTTTAAAAATTTAAATATTAAATTTCAAAAATTTAAAATTAAATTTTAGAAATTTAAATATTAAATTTTAAATATTTAAATATTAAAAATTTAAATTTTGAAAATTTAATATTTAAATTTTTAAATTATGAAATTTAAATTTTCAAAATATGAAATTTAAATTTTTAATATATAAATTTTTCAAATTTAATATTTAAATATTTAAAGTTTAATATTTAAATATCTAAAATTTAATATTTAAATTTTTAAAATTTAAAATTTAAATTTTATTTTTTAAATTTCTAAAATATAAAATTTCAAATTTTAATATTTAATCTTTTAAAATTTAATATTTAAATTTCTAAAATTAAATATATAAATTTTTAAAATTTAATATTTATATTTTCAAAATTTATTATTTAAATTTTTAAAATTCAAAATTTAACTTTTTAATTTTTAAATTTTTAAAATTTAATATTTAAATTTTTAAAATTTAATATTTAAATTTTTAAAATATAAAATTAAAATTTTTAAAATTTAATATATAAATTTTTAATATTAATATTTAAATTTTTAATATTCAAATTTTTAAAATTTAATATTTAAATTTTCAAAATTTAATTTTTAAATTTCTAAAATTTAATTTTAAATTTTTGAAATTTAATATTTAAATTTTTAAAACTTAATATTTAAATTTCTAAAATATAAAATTTAAAATTTCAATATTAAAAATTTATATTTTTAATATTTAAATTTTTAAAATATAATATTTAAATTTCTAAAATTTAATATTTAAATTTTTAATATTTAAAATTTGAATATTAAAAATTTAAATTTTAAATATTAAAAATTTAAATATTAAATTTTAGAAATTTAAATATTATATTTTAAAAATTTAAATATTAAAAATATAAATTTTTAATATTAAAATTTTAAATTTTATATTTTAGAAATTTAAATATTAAGTTTTAAAAATTTAAATATTAAATTTCAAAAATTTAAAATTAAATTTTAGAAATTTAAATATTAAATTTTAAAAATTTAAATATTAAAAGTTTAAATTTTAAATTTTAAAAATTTGAATATTAAAAATTTAAATATTAATATTAAAAATTTAAATATTAAATTTTAAAAATTTTAATTTTATATTTTAAAAATTTAAATATTAAATTTTAGATATTTAAATATTAAACTTTAAATATTTAAATATTAAATTTGAAAAATTTAAATATTAAAAATTTAAATTTCTTATTTTAAAAATTTAAATATTAAATTTTTGAAATTTAAATATTAAAAATTTAAATTTTATATTTTTAAAACTTAAACATTATACTTTAAAAGTTTAAATATTGGAAATTTAAATTTTATATTTTAAAAATTTTTATTTTATATTTTAAAAATTTAAATATTACATTTTAAGAATTTAAATTTTAAATTTTGAAAATATAAATATTAAATTTTAAAAATTTAATTATTATAAATTTAAATTTTAAATTTTAAAAATTTAAATTTTAAATTTTAAAAATTTAAATTTTAAATTTTAAAAATTTAAATTTTAAATTTGAAAATTTAAATATTAAATTTTAAAAATTTAATTACTAAAAATTTAAATTTTAAATTTTAGAAATTTAAATATTAAACATTAAATATTTAAATATTAAATTTGAAAAATTTAAATATTAAAAATTTAAATTTCATATGTAAAAAATTTAAATTTCATATTTTAAAAATTTAAATATTAAATTTTTAAAATTTAATTATTAAAAAGTTAAATTTTATATTTTTAAAATTTAAATATTATATTTTAAAAATTTAAATATTGAAAATTTAAATTTTATATTTTAAAAATTTTAATATTAAAGTTTAAAAATTTAAATATTAAAGTTTAAAACTTTAAATATTAAATTTTAAAACTTTATATATTAAAAATTTTAATTTTAAATTTAAAAAATTTGAATATTAAAAATTTAAATTTTAAATATTAACAATTTAAATATTAAATTTTAGAAATTTAAATATTATATTTTAAAAATTTAAATATTAAAAATTTAAATTTTTAATATTAAAAATTTAAATATTAAATTTTATAAAATTAATTTTTAAATATTAAAAATTTAAATATTAAAATTTTAAAAATTTAAAAATTAAAAAGTTAAATTTTGAATTCTAAAAATTTAAATATTAAATTTTAAAAATTTACATATTTAATTTTAAAAATTTAAATATTAAATTTTAAAAAATTAAATATTAAAATTTGAAATTTTATATTTTAGAAATTTAAAAAATAAAAAGTTAAATTTTAAATTTTAAAAATTTAAATATTAAATTTTAAAAATTTAATTACTAAAAATTTAAATTTTAAATTTTAGAAATTTAAATTTTAAACATTATATATTTAAATATTAAATTTGAAAAATTTAAATATTAAAAACTTAAATTTCATATTTTAAAAATTTAAATTTTATATATTAAAAATTTAAATATTAAAGTTTAAAACTTTAAATATTAAATTTTAAAACTTTATATATTAAAAATTTTAATTTAAATTTAAAAAATTTGAATATTAAAAATTTAAATTTTAAATATTAAAAATTTAAATATTAAATTTTAAAAAATTAAATTTTAAATATTAAAAATTTAAATATTTAATTTTAAAAATTTAAATATTAAAATTTTAAAAATTTAAATATTTAAATATTTAAATTTTAAATTTTATATTTTAGAAATTTAAATATTAAATTTTAGATATTTAAATATTAAACTTTATTTTTTAAATTTAAATTTTTAAAATTTAAAATTTAAATTTTAAATTTTAAAAATTTAAATTTTAAATTTTAAAAATTTAAATTTTGAATTTTTAATATTTAAGTATTAAATTTTAAAAATTTAAATATTAAAAATTAAAATTTTAAATTTTGAAAATTTAAATATTAAATTTTAAAAATTTAATTACTAAAAATTTAAATTTTAAATTTTAGAAATTTAAATATTAAACTTGAAATATTAAATTTGAAAAATTTAAATATTAAAAATTTAAATTTCATATTTTAAAAATTTAAATTTCATATTTTAAAAATTTAAATATTAAATTTACAAAATTTAATCATTAAAAAGTTAAATTTTATATTTTAAAAATTTAAATATTATATTTTAAAAATTTAAATATTAAAGTTTAAAAATTTAAATATTAAAGTTTAAAACTTTAAATAATAAATTTTAAAACTTTATATATTAAAAATTCTAATTTAAAATTTAAAAAATTTGAATATTAAAAATTTAAATATTAATATTAAAAATTTAAATATTAAATTTTAAAAATTTTAATTTTATATTTTAAAAATTTAAATATTAAATTTTAGATATTTAAATATTAAACTTTAAATATTTAAATATTAAATTTGAAAAATTTAAATATTAAAAATTTAAATTTCATATTTTAAAAATTTAAATATTAAATTTTTGAAATTTAAATATTAAAAATTTAAATTTTATATTTTTAAAACTTAAACATTATACTTTAAAAGTTTAAATATTGGAAATTTAAATTTTATATTTTAAACATTTTTATTTTATATTTTAAAAATTTAAATATTACATTTTAAGAATTTAAATTTTAAATTTTGAAAATATAAATATTAAATTTTAATAATTTAATTATTATAAATTTAAATTTTAAATTTTAAAAATTTAAATATTAAATTTTAAAAATTTAAATTTTAAATTTTAAAAATTTAAATTTTAAATTTTAAAAATTTAAATTTTAAATTTGAAAATTTAAATATTAAATTTTAAAAATTTAATTACTAAAAATTTAAATTTTAAATTTTAGAAATTTAAATATTAAACATTAAATATTTAAATATTAAATTTGAAAAATTTAAATATTATAAATTTAAATTTCATATATTAAAAATTTAAATTTCATATTTTAAAAATTTAAATATTAAATTTTTAAAATTTAATTATTAAAAAGTTAAATTTTATATTTTAAAAATTTAAATATTATATTTTAAAAATTTAAATATTAAATTTTAAAAATTTAAATATTAGAAATTTAAATTTTAAATTTTAAAAATTTGAATATTAAAAATTTAAATATTAATATTAAAAATTTAAATATTAAATTTTAAAAATTTAAATTTTAAATTTTAAAAATTTAAATATTAAATTTTAAAAATTTAAATATTAAAAATTTAAGAATTTAAATATTAAATTTTAAAAATTTAATTACTAAAAATTTAAATTTTAAATTTTAGAAATTTAAATTTTAAACATTATATATTTAAATATTAAGTTTGAAAAATTTAAATATTAAAAATTTAAATTTCATATTTTAAAAATTTAAATATTAAATTTTAAAAATTTAAATATTAAATTTTTAAAATTTAAATTTTAAATTTTAAAAATTTAAATTTTAAATTTTAAAAATTTAAATTTTAAATTTTTAATATTTAAGTATTAAATTTTAAAAATTTAAATATTAAAAATTAAAATTTTAAATTTTGAAAATTTAAATATTGAATTTTAAAAATTTAATTACTAAAAATTTAAATTTTAAATTTTAGAAATTTAAATATTAAACTTTAAATATTAAATTTGAAAAATTTAAATATTAAAAATTTAAATTTCATATTTTAAAAATTTAAATTTCATATTTTAAAAATTTAAATATTAAATTTACAAAATTTAATCATTAAAAAGTTAAATTTTATATTTTAAAAATTTAAATATTATATTTTAAAAATTTAAATATTAAAGTTTAAAAATTTAAATATTAAAGTTTAAAACTTTAAATAATAAATTTTAAAACTTTATATATTAAAAATTCTAATTTAAAATTTAAAAAATTTGAATATTAAAAATTTAAATTTTAAATATTAACAATTTAAATATTAAATTTTAGAAATTTAAATATTATATTTTAAAAATTTAAATATTAAAAATATAAATTTTTAATATTAAAATTTTAAATTTTATATTTTAGAAATTTAAATATTAAGTTTTAAAAATTTAAATATTAAATTTCAAAAATTTAAAATTAAATTTTAGAAATTTAAATATTAAATTTTAAATATTTAAATATTAAAAATTTAAATTTTGAAAATTTAATATTTAAATTTTTAAAATATGAAATTTAAATTTTCAAAATATGAAATTTAAATTTTTAATATATAAATTTTTCAAATTTAATATTTAAATATTTAAAGTTTAATATTTAAATATCTAAAATTTAATATTTAAATTTTTAAAATTTAAAATTTAAATTTTATTTTTTAAATTTCTAAAATATAAAATTTCAAATTTTAATATTTAATCCTTTAAAATTTAATATTTAAATTTCTAAAATTAAATATATAAATTTTTAAAATTTAATATTTATATTTTCAAAATTTATTATTTAAATTTTTAAAATTCAAAATTTAACTTTTTAATTTTTAAATTTTTAAAATTTAATATTTAAATTTTTAATATTCAAATTTTTAAAATTTAATATTTAAATTTTTAATATTTAAATTTTCAAAATTTAATATTTAAATTTCTAAAATTTAATTTTAAATTTTTGAAATTTAATATTTAAATTTTTAAAACTTAATATTTAAATTTCAAAAATATAAAATTTAAAATTTTAATATTAAAAATTTATATTTTTAATATTTAAATTTTTAAAATATAATATTTAAATTTCTAAAATTTAATATTTAAATTTTTAATATTTAAAATTTAAATTTTTAATATTAAAAATTTAAATTTTAAATTTAAAAAATTTGAATATTAAAAATTTAAATTTTAAATATTAAAAATTTAAATATTAAATTTTAGAAATTTAAATATTATATTTTAAAAACTTAAATATTAAAAATATAAATTTTTAATATTAAAATTTTAAATTTTATATTTTAGAAATTTAAATATTAAGTTTTAAAAATTTAAATATTAAATTTTCAAAATTTAATCATTAAAAAGTTAAATTTTATATTTTAAAAATTTAAATATTATATTTTAAAAATTTAAATATTGAAAATTTAAATTTTATATTTTAAAAATTTTAATATTAAAGTTTAAAAATTTAAATATTAAAGTTTAAAACTTTAAATATTAAATTTTAAAACTTTATATATTAAAAATTTTAATTTTAAATTTAAAAAATTTGAATATTAAAAATTTAAATTTTAAATATTAACAATTTAAATATTAAATTTTAGAAATTTAAATATTATATTTTAAAAATTTAAATATTAAAAATTTAAATTTTTAATATTAAAAATTTAAATATTAAATTTTATAAAATTAATTTTTAAATATTAAAAATTTAAATATTAAAATTTTAAAAATTTAAAAATTAAAAAGTTAAATTTTGAATTCTAAAAATTTAAATATTAAATTTTAAAAATTTACATATTTAATTTTAAAAATTTAAATATTAAATTTTAAAAAATTAAATATTAAAATTTGAAATTTTATATTTTAGAAATTTAAAAAATAAAAAGTTAAATTTTAAATTTTAAAAATTTAAATATTAAATTTTAAAAATTTAATTACTAAAAATTTAAATTTTAAATTTTAGAAATTTAAATTTTAAACATTATATATTTAAATATTAAATTTGAAAAATTTAAATATTAAAAACTTAAATTTCATATTTTAAAAATTTAAATTTTATATATTAAAAATTTAAATATTAAAGTTTAAAACTTTAAATATTAAATTTTAAAACTTTATATATTAAAAATTTTAATTTAAATTTAAAAAATTTGAATATTAAAAATTTAAATTTTAAATATTAAAAATTTAAATATTAAATTTTAAAAAATTAAATTTTAAATATTAAAAATTTAAATATTTAATTTTAAAAATTTAAATATTAAAATTTTAAAAATTTAAATATTTAAATATTTAAATTTTAAATTTTATATTTTAGAAATTTAAATATTAAATTTTAGATATTTAAATATTAAACTTTAAATATTTAAATATTAAATTTGAAAAATTTAAATATTAAAAATTTAAATTTCATATTTTAAAAATTTAAATTTCATATTTTAAAAATTTAAATATTAAATTTTTAAAATTTAATTATTAAAAAGTTAAATTTTATATTTTAAAAATTTAAATATTATATTTTAAAAATTTAAATATAGAAAATTTAAATTTTATATTTTAAAAATTTAAATATTAAATTTTAAAAATTTAAAAATTAAAATGTTAAATTTTGAATTCTAAAAATTTAAATAATAA
Source organism: Aethina tumida (assembly GCF_024364675.1). Lineage (NCBI taxonomy): Eukaryota > Metazoa > Arthropoda > Insecta > Coleoptera > Nitidulidae > Aethina > Aethina tumida. The sequence goes on along the minus strand of NC_065435.1, from coordinate 17,653,106 downwards.
CTTTTGAAAATTTAAATATTAAATTTTAAAAATTTACATATTTAATTTTAAAAATTTAAATATTAAATTTTAAAAAATTAAATTTTAAAATTTGAAATTTTATATTTTAGAAATTTAAAAAATAAAAAGTTAAATTCTAAATTTTAAAAATTTAAATATAAAATTTCAAAAATTTAAAATTAAATTTTAGAAATTTAAATATTAAGTTTTAAAAATTTAAATATTAAATTTCAAAAATTTAAAATTAAATTTTGGAAATTTTTATATTAAACTTTAAATATTTAAATATTAAATTTGAAAAATTTAAATTTTATATTTTTAAAATTTAAATATTATACTTTAAAAGTTTAAATATTGAAAATTTAAATTTTATATTTTAAAAATTTTAATTTTATATTCTAAAAATTCAAATATTACATTTTAAAAATTTAAATTTTAAATTTTGAAAATATAAATATTAAATTTTAAAAATTTGATTATTATAAATTTAAATTTTAAATTTTAAAAATTTAAATTTTAAATTTTAAAAATTTATATTTTAAATTTTAAAAATTTAAATATTAAATTTTAAAAATTTAAATATTAAAAATTTAAAAATTTAAATATTAAATTTTAAAAATTTAATTACTAAAAATTTAAATTTTAAATTTTGGAAATTTAAATTTTAAACATTATATATTTAAATATTAAATTTGAAAAATTTAAATATTAAAAATTTAAATTTCATATTTTAAAAATTTAAATATTAAATTTTAAAAATTTAAATATTAAATGTTTAAAATTTAAATTTTAAGTTTTGAAAATATAAATATTAAATTTTTAAAATTTAATTATTATAAATTTAAATTTTAAATTTTCATAATTTAAATTTTAAATTTTAAAAATTTAAATTTTAAATTTTAAAAATTTAAATTTTAAATTTTTAATATTTAAGTATTAAATTTTAAAAATTTAAATATTAAAAATTAAAATTTTAAATTTTGAAAATTTAAATATTAAATTTTAAAAATTTAATTACTAAAAATTTAAATTTTAAATTTTAGAAATTTAAATATTAAACTTTAAATATTAAATTTGAAAAATTTAAATATTAAAAATTTAAATTTCATATTTTAAAAATTTAAATTTCATATTTTAAAAATTTAAATATTAAATTTACAAAATTTAATCATTAAAAAGTTAAATTTTATATTTTAAAAATTTAAATATTATATTTTAAAAATTTAAATATTGAAAATTTAAATTTTATATTTTAAAAATTTAAATATTAAAGTTTAAAAATTTAAATATTAAAGTTTAAAACTTTAAATATTAAATTTTAAAACTTTATATATTAAAAATTTTAATTTAAAATTTAAAAAATTTGAATATTAAAAATTTAAATTTTAAATATTAACAATTTAAATATTAAATTTTAGAAATTTAAATATTATATTTTAAAAATTTAAATATTAAAAATATAAATTTTTAATATTAAAATTTTAAATTTTATATTTTAGAAATTTAAATATTAAGTTTTAAAAATTTAAATATTAAATTTCAAAAATTTAAAATTAAATTTTAGAAATTTAAATATTAAATTTTAAATATTTAAATATTAAAAATTTAAATTTTGAAAATTTAATATTTAAATTTTTAAAATATGAAATTTAAATTTTCAAAATATGAAATTTAAATTTTTAATATTTAAATTTTTCAAATTTAATATCTAAATATTTAAAGTTTAATATTTAAATTTATAAAATTTAAAATTTAAATTTTAAGTAATTAAATTTTTAAAATTTAATATTTAAATTTTCAAAATTTAAAATTTTAATTTTTAATATTTAATTTTTTAAAATTTAATATTTAAATATTTAAAATTTAAAATTTAAATTTTTAAAATTTAAAATTTAAATTTTTAAAATTTAAAATTTAAAATTTAAATTTATAATAATTAAATTTTAAAAATTTAATATTTATATTTTCAAAACTTAAAATTTAAATTTTTAAAATTTAATATTTAAATTTTTAAAATTTAATATTTAAATTTTTAAAATATGAAATTTAAATTTTTAATATTTAAATTTTTCAAATTCAATATTTAATTTATTTTTAATATTAAAAATTTAAAATTTATATTTTAGAAATTTAAATATTAAGTTTTAAAAATTTAAATATTAAATTTCAAAAATTTAAAATTAAATTTTAGAAATTTAAATAATAAATTTTAAAAATTTAAATATTAAAAATTTAAATTTTAAATTTAAAAAATTTGAATATTAAAAATTTAAATATTAATATTAAAAATTTAAATATTAAATTTTAAAAATTTTAATTTTATATTTTAAAAATTTAAATATTAAATTTTAAAAATTTAAAATTTAAAAACTTAAATGTTGAATTCTAAAAATTTAAATATTAAATTTTAAAAATTTTAATTTTATATTTTAAAAATTTAAATATTACATTTTAAAAATTTCAATTTTAAATTTTGAAAATATAAATATTAAATTTTAACAATTTAATTATTATAAATTTAAATTTTAAATTTGAAAATTTAAATATTGAATTTTAAAATTTAATTACTAAAAATTTAAATTTTAAATTTTTAAAATATTAATAATTAATTAATTAAATTTATTATTAAAAAGTTAAATTTTATATTTTAAATTAAATTTTATATTTTAAAAATTTAAATATTATATTTTAAAAATTTAAATATTAAAAATTTAAATTTTTAATATTAAAAATTTAAATATTAAATTTTAAATATTAAAAACTTAAATATTAAATTTTAAAAATTTAAAAATTAAAAAGTTAAATTTTGAATTTTAAAAATTTAAATAATAAATTTTGAAAATTTAAATATTAAATTTTAAAAATTTATATATTTAATTTTAGAAATTTAAATATTAAATTTTAAAAAATTAAATATTAAAATTTGAAATTTTATATTTTAGAAATTTAAAAAATAAAAAGTTAAATTATAAATTTTAAAAATTTAAATATTAAATTTTAGATATTTAAATATTAAACTTTAATTATTTAAATATTA